>NC_091988.1:13450853-13673353 GCF_044704955.1 Pristiophorus japonicus | reverse complement strand
CACTTACTTCATTGGTCCTTAGTGCTCAGAAGAGTTAGCGGGGGCGGAGGCGGGGGCGGGGGCGGGGGGGGGTGCGCGGTGATTGGGGGGGTCGGGGGGAGGTGGGAAGCAGGGGGAAATAGAATTGAAATCATGTTAATAGCTCTTTACTGACATTCCAGTTCTTAAACCAACCTTCGCTATTGGAAATTGATTCCTCTCGATCAGGAAGTTGACTGTTCTCGGCAAAAGGTTTCTGATTCTCTAACAGTCATGAATCAACATAGTCAATGTACCTATAGCTTTACAGCATGGTGCAATAGAAACTATTGTGATCTTCAGTAATGAACAACCCAACACGCATAACAGCAATCGGGAGTATCCTGATACCAAGCTCAGGAGAAGAGTTGATAATCCTTTCCTACATTCATAGTTCAGGCCTTTTTTTTTTAAAGAGTATTTATAGGAGCCATAGCTAAATTCCACATTCACACCAGAGGGTGCACGTTGACAAAGCTTCAGTTACCACAGTCATTGAGTCATTTCAGCTGGGGCAGCAGCAGGGGGATTACCATTAATAACAACATAAGAAATAGAAACAGAAGTCGATCATTCAGCTTCTCAAGCCTTATCCGCCGCCATTCAGTAGGATCAGGGCTGATCTGATCTTGGCCTCAACTCCACTTTCCTGCCCGCTCCGCATAACATTTGACTCCCCTATCGTTCAAAAATCTGTCTATCTCTACCTTAAATATATTCAATGACCCAGTCTGAATAGCTCGCTGTGGTAGAGAATTCCAAAGATTCACGACCCTCTGAGAGAAGAAATTCTTCCTCATCCCTGTTTTAAATGTGCGACCCCTTATTTTGAAACTATGTCCCCGAGTTCTAGATTCTCTCACGAGGGGAAACATCCTCTCTGCATCTAACCTGTCCAGCCCCCTCTAAACCTTATACGTTTTGATAAACTCACATCTCATTCTTCTAAACTCCAAAGAGAATAGGCCCAACCTGCTCAACCTTTCTTCATAAGACAACCCCTTTATCTCAGGAATCAACCTTCTTTGAACAGCCTCCAATGCAAGTATATCCCTCCTTAAATAAGACCAAAACTGGATGCAGTACTCCAGGTGTGGTCTCACCAACGCCCTGTACATTTGTAGCAAGACTTCCCTATTTTTATACTCCATCCTCCTTGCAATAAAGGCCAACATTCCATTTGCCTTCCTAGTTAATTGCTGTAGCTGCATGCTAACTTTTTGTGTTTTGTGTACAAGGACCCCCAGATCCCTCTGTACCGCAGCATTTTATAATCTCTCTCCACTTAAATAATAATTTGCTTTTTTATTCTTCCTACCAAAGTGGATAACCTCACATTTTCCCACATTATACTCCATCTACCAAATTTTTGCCCACTCACTTAACCTATCTAAATCCCTTTGTAGATTCTTTGTGTCCTCTTCATAACTTGCTTTTCCACCTATCTTTGTACCTTCAGAAAATCTGGCTACATTACACTCTGCCCCTTCATCCAAGTCATTAATATAGATTGTAAATAGTTTAAACCCCAGCACTGATCCCTGTGGCACCCACTAGTTAGAATTTGCCAACTTGAAAATGATCCATTTATCCCGACTCTCTGTTTTCTGTAGTTAGTCAATCCTTTATCCATGCTAATATATTACCCCCAACCCCGTGAGCTCTTATCTTGTGCAGTAACCTTTTATGCAGCACCTTATTGAATGCCTTCAGCACCTTGTGTTGTGGATCATTAAGCGCTGTAAAGTGTAGGCGTGTGGGTTTAGAGTGAGGGTAGAATCAGGCTTGGCTGTATGCCCAATGGCCATGTTAACATTCATTGTTGAGAGTCACACATGAAGAATGGCTACTTGTGTGATTTGCTGATGGGTAACTTGCATTTGTGGAATTGTACCTCAGTTTGACAGGAAGAATTCAGGAAGGGAATAAAAAACAGTTGGTAACTCGGTTGAATACAAAACACTGCTTGTTACAAAGCAAAGAATGTTAAAATTGGCAGATGTATGTCCCCATTGCTATTATTAATCAGCAGGAAGATGCCCTCCCTAACTAACAAAGTTAAAGGCTGTACTTAAAAAAAAATTCATTCCTGGGATGTGGGCATTGCTGGCAAGCTGTCATTTATTGCCCATCCCTAATTGCCCTCGAGAAGATGGTGGTAAGTTGCCTTCTTGAACCGCTGCAGTCCGTGTGGTGAAGGTACTCGCAGAGTGCTGTTAGAGAGGGAGTTCCAGGATTTTGACCCGGCGCCGATTAAGGAACGGCCGCTATAGTTCCAAGTCAGGATAGAGGGGAACTGCAGTAACTAGACACAATTTAAGTTCATTGTAAGTGTAGTTCCCTAGAAGATATCCGCAAAGCAACCATATGTAATGAATTATACACTGTAACTAAACATTGCTAGTTGCACTTAGCTAAATGATTTAGCTTAAACAGTTTTGCTGACTTGCTCTGGCCTCTGCTGTCATTCCTAATACGATGCTTCCCTTTAAAAATGCTAATTAAAAAAAAACTATCATTAGTATAGATATACATTGAATGAAAACCAATAATTGTGGGCTACTTCAACTTCAGTAACTATACTTAAAGTGACGGAAAGTGCTATTAAAGGGCCGGACCTTCTAAATCTCGGTGTTAATTTCAATTCATCATTCCTGAGACATAGAGAAGAATGTATGAGGACTACGGTATGTATAGGCTTTAATCTGTTTTTGAAGATTTAAACTTATGGCATTTAAACAAAGTCAGAGTGCCATGCGCTCTCTGAAAGTTACCGTGATGTATAAAATTGGTTAATTAGAAATACCATTGATTGTTACGAGTTAAAGACTTTGTTTCTGCTATTATGTATAGACCTGCCTGGATAACACCTGTGTTACACTATATGTGTAAATGCTGCCAACATTTTTCAATTTGTATTGAAATGGGATTGTTGAGATCACAATTAGGTGGTATTCTGGGATGCTGAGACATGCACTGTGCCTTTTTAAATTAAGTTGAAGTGCTTGGGTTTTTACAAGCCATCTGTATTGATGTTTTTGTATTTTGTGACATTGACAGGTTAAAGTGCTTTGTAGGAACAATACATCAGTTTCGTAACAGTAGCCATTTTTCCCCCTTTTGTAAAATAAATCATGCAAAAATTATTGATTTACGTCTTAATAATATGCATATTTAAAATTTATGAGCACAAAATACATTTAAATACAATTATAAACAGGTTGCAGGTGTAAGATTGAGATAAAATTGTTACAGTTAGTCTCACCTTTTTGAAGAAGGCTACAGATTGGAAACAGTTCATTCTACAAGTGGAAAATAAATCATATCATATGAATGGAAACTATATGAATAGGTTAAGAAGATCTTTATTACAAGTGGAATAAATTGTAAGTTTCATCATTTCGCATTCTACACTTTGATTATATCCTGATTATATCCTGGACACAAATGATTAAAATTATGTATGTATCAAATCTCAAAGCAACTATTCAACACAGAGTGCAATTTAATATTTCTTGTGCTATTATGAACCTGTACCCCACCCCCCCCACCCCCCCATCCTCATGACGGTTTTATTGAGACAACAGGAGAATGACTGTGTAAGCCCTATTTACTGTACAGTAATAAATTCAATTTGAATCATGTCAAGCTAAACTTAATTCACTAACTCTGAATTACTTACTGTTTACAATCAAACCTTGAGCTCTGGCTAAATTGAAGCAGGCAGAAAAAATGCAAGTATATTCTGCTGGTGTGACTTTTAGCCCAATACGTGGCAAGCCTGAAGATTTAAATTTTAAATGTAAGTGTTTGATTCTGGAAAAACAGCATCTGCTCATCTCGAAAGAACAATCTTGTTTATTTCATTTCTTTTGTTTATAAGGAAATATTGCTGCATGGAGATTTGCCAGCCATTATGCAATGTTCAATAAATTGTATTTTTTCAATATTCATCTTGTTACTTTGTATATTTACACATGTACCAGAAATGGATGTTATGATATACTTTTATGAACTCATTGGTTGGAATGAGATACAGCTATAACAAATGTTTCTGTTACTGTGTAAATATAGGATAAAACACACTCTGCTGTGTTCTACAAGTTAATAATATGTCAAATGGTTGCGATTACATCATAAATCACAACAGCATGGATCTCTGTATAACCTCCACTTCAGTAACTGAACACTGGACCAGATATACTGGGATGACATAGGACAAGGAATCCCCCTAGATCATACGCAGTGTTGTTATTCTGAGTGCAATCAGTACATTTGCAAATCATTTCTTTTCCAAGGCTCTGCCAAGCATTCTATGTGCTTTAGACTCTAGGGCATTGGCGAGATAATGGGGATAATGGAAGGGGGTGGGCAGGATAATGGACGGAGGTTGGGGAGGGGGGATGATAAGGACAATGATCGAACCAGAAGTTAAGATTGGTTACACAACAGTAGTGCCAAAGATTTGGCAAAAGCTTGCTTGTTTGCTGTGTTATTTTGCCAATGATGTACGATGCAAACAAACTAATGAAGGAGGAAGATTTTTTTCTGTTCTTCAATGGGGAATTAAAACCTCAGCCTTTTTAAAGGATTAAGAGACTTCAAAGCCTTCTCAGCAGTTCTGCCGCTTGGTGGCACCCTGGAGGTTAAAAGAGCTGTCAGTGGCAGTATCTGAATTATGTTAGCGGCAAAAAGCAATTGTGATGGCAGCTTGGAGTTGATGACCACAGTTTAATTGAATATTTAACCCCCCAGCACCCTCTCCCCTTCTCACAGCACCTTCCCGTGTAAACACAGGAGATGCAACACGTGCCCTTTTACCCCTTCTCTTCCCACCGTCCAGGGCTCCCCAAACACTCCTTCCAGGTGAAACAGCGATTTACTTGTACTTCTGACAATTTAGTATACTGTATTCGCTGCTCACGATGTGGTCTCCTCGACACTGGGGAGACGAAATGCAGACTGGGCGCCTGCTTTGCAGAACACCGCCATTCAGTCCGTAAGCATGACCCCGAGCTCCCGGTCGCCTGTCACTTTAATTATCCGCTCTATTCCCACTCTGACCTCTCGGTCCTCGGCCTCTTACACCGTTCCAATGAAGCTCAACGCAAACTCGAGGAACAGCACCCATCCTTTGTTTAGGCACTTTACAGCCTTCTGGACTCAACATCGAGTTCAACAATTTCAAACCGTAACCTCTGCCCTTATTTTTTCTTTTTTTCTGTCTTTTTCTCTGTCCCATGGTAGCTATTGATGATTCTGCCATCTCCATTTACACCCTATCTAGACTCATCTTTTGTTTCTTAACTTGTCCCATTCCCATCTCATTTTGCCTCGCACCATCATCTCTTTTGTCTCTTAATCTCTCCTGCCTTCCACCCTCTCACAGACCTGCCCTTTTGTTCTTTCCTCCCCTCCCACCTTTTCCTGCCCTTACACTTGCTTAAAAACCGGTTACATCTCTAACTTTTTCCCGTTCTGACGAAGGGTCATTGATGTGAAACGTTACCTCTGTTTCTCTCCCAACAGATACTGCCTGACCCGCTGAGTATTTCCAGCATTTTCTGTTTTAATTAGAATGCTTACTTGATCCTAGGACAGAGAAATCAAAATTATTTGTGACTGCAATCCAGCTACAGCAGTCAGAAATTTCTTCTGTATACCAAATACCAGCTTGTCCTTAAAATAAACTCTTAGACTGGATTCTTTATCTTGGACTTCGGTTGCGTGTGTGTGGGCCATGTAGCGGGTCGGGAACCTGATGTTGTGAACAGCGCATTCTTCACTTTGACTTCGTGCGACTTTGACTTAATGGCACCAATTAAACCAGCCAGTCAGTCACTCATATGGCGACTGATGCCAACAGCCAGTGAAATGTCATCATGTGCACAATGATAACATTACCATTCTTATGATAACACGTCTAATTCATCTCTTTACTCTCCCACAGGTCCATCAAGGACCCCCGCCAGCCCCTCCCCCCCCCCCCCCCCGTTGTCTAGCCGGGGGAGGAAGACAACTCCTCAGAGGAAGCTCCAGCCCCTAAGGCTGCCCATCATCAGACCCATGCACAGCCAGCACCAGCACAGGTACGCGGACCTCGGTGGGTCCTGTGCGAGATGGAGTAGTGTTGTCACCTGGTACCCCTCACATCACAAGCGCGCAAGAGCAGATGGTGGAGACAGGGACAGCAGTGGAGACGCCTCGCTGGAGGGCACGGGATGCTCCCAGCTCTGCTCAGCTGCATGCAGATGCTGACCCGCGGGGACCATCGAGAAAGAGGGTGATCTTGGAGAGGCAGCAAAAGTTGCGTGAGGCTCTGCCAGCTTTTGCAGCCGCGATGTCGGCAAATGTGCAGAGAATGGAGGAGTCCATCTCCAACATGAGCACCACCGTGTCACAGGCGATGGCGATGATGTGCTCTTCCATGGAAAGGATGACCACCTTCACGGAGCAGGTAATGCACCGCCCACAGGAACACATGCCAGCCATTGTCAACAGATTGATAGATTGAGTAGACTGGGTCTTTACTCGTTGGAGTTCAGAAGGATGAGGGGTGATCTTATAGAAACATTTAAAATAATGAAAGGGATAGACAAGATAGAGGCAGAGAGGTTGTTTCCACTGGTCGGGGAGACTAGAACTAGGGGGCACAGCCTCAAAATACAGGGGAGCCAATTTAAAACCGAGTCGAGAAGGAATTTCTTCTCCCAGAGGGTTGTGAATCTGTGGAATTCTCTACCCAAGGAAGCAGTTGAGGCTAGCTCATTGAATGTATTCAAGTCACAGATAGATAGATTTTTAACCAATAAGGGAATTAAGGGTTACGGGGAGAGGGTGGGTAAGTGGAGCTGAGTCCACGGCCAGATCAGCCATGATCTTATTGAATGGCGGAGCAGGCTCGAGGGGTTAGATGGCCTACTCCTGTTCCTAATTCTTATGTTCTTATGTTCTTATGTTCTTATATGGCAGATGCTCATAGATCTCATCTCGAGGTGGGATATAAATGTAGTCTTGGGCCTTCATCACCCCACTGATGTGCAGCAAGGTGTTGTCCAATTCCTTGCTAGCAGGGCACCCCTTGAGAGGGATGATGGTGAGAGGGGACATGGAAGTGGGGGCTTTTCTCGAAGTACTCACACTTCTCCCCCGACGCCTCCCTCCCAGTCAGAGCACCACATGCCTCCTCGATCTCAATGGCTGAGTCTGCCCCTGCACAGTCGCAGGAGGAGCAGTCTTTGGCGGGGCCCTCACAGGCTCCAAAGCCCAGAGGACATCCGCCAGAAGTGTATAAGCAGTCACAGCAGGGCAGTGAGCAGCCCACCTCCACCTCTACTGAAGCCACAGTGGTTGTACCTCGTATAAGCACGCGCAAAAGAAAAGTCACAATCCGAGATGCACAAGGATATGCACATGTGTGGATGAACAACTGCTCGTGATAAGGTTCAGTTCTATTTATGACACAGATAGATTTATTTCTTTACACCACTTTCCCGTCTTGTCCATGTTTGCCTGCTGCCCGGGAAGTGGCTTTGTCACTTGGAGTGAGTGGTGAGACATTATTTAACCTTGAGCAATGGGAGTTTGGGCGACAGGAATGGCTTGGTCATTGTAGGGATGCTTTATGGTGTTGTGGTTGGAACGGGGGTGGGGGGAGGAGAAATTAATAGAGCATGTGGCAGCCATAGGGGTGCATTGGAGCAAGTTAAGTAAATCTAGCCATGCTGAGGCCGTCCCGGGCCTCCCAGACAGGAATGTGCTCTGCTACAGGTGCCATCTGCACCTTAGGATCCTCCTCCTCGTCTTCCACCTGCTCTTCCTCCTCCTCCTCCTCCTCTGAAGAGGTTGTGTACTCTATGCCTTGCTCCTCCTGCAGCTCCGATCCTCACTGCTGCGCTATGTTGTGCAGCTAGCAGCATACGACGATGATTCTGGAGACCCTGGCTGGTGCGTACTGAGGGGCTCCTCCAGATCTGTCAGGGCATCTGCAGCGCCTTGTTAGCATGCCGATTACTTGCTCTATGACACATCCGGTGGACATGTGGCTGTCATTATAGCGCACCTCGGCCTCATTGTTTGACCTCCTCAAGGGTGCCATGAGCCACGACTTTAGTGGATAGCGCTTGTCTCTAATCAGCTAGCCGGTAAATCTGTTTGGAGGTGCAAAGAGCTGAGGGAGGATGGATTGGTGCAACACGGAAAAGTCATGGCAGCTGCCAGGGAATCTGCTGCACACATGTGCGATTATATTTTTGTGGTTGCAGACAAGCTGCACATTGAGGGAGTGGATACCCTCGCGGTTCACAAATACTCCTGGGTGATGATACAAGATGCACAAGATAAAGGTTCACGGGGTTGGGGGTAATATATTAGCATGGATAGAGGATTGACTAACTAACAGAAAACAGAGAGATGGGATAAATGGTTCATTCTCGGGTTGGCAATCAGTAACTAGTGGGGTGCCACAGGGATCAGTGCTGGGACCCCAGCTATTTACAATCTATATTAATGACTTGGAAGAAAGGACCGAGTGTAATGTAGCCAAGTTTGCTGACGATACAAAGATGGGAGGAAAAGCAATGTGTGAGGAGGACACAAAAAATCTGCAAAAGGACAAAGATAGGCTAAGTGAGTGGGCAAAAATTTGGCAGATGGAGTATAATGTTGGAAAGTGTGAGGTCATGCACTTTGGCAGAAAAAAATCAAAGAGCAAGTTATTATTTAAATGGAGAAAGATTGCAAAGTGCTGCAGTACAGCAGGACCTGGGGGTACTTGTGCATGAAACACAAAAGGATAGTATGCAGGTACAGCAAGTGATCAGGAAGGCCAATGGAGTCTTGGCCTTTATTGCAAAGGGGATGGAGTATAAAAACAGGGAAGTCTTGCTACAGTTATACAGGGTATTGGTGAGGCCACACCTGGAATACTGCGTGCAGTTTTGGTTTCCATATTTACGAAAGGATATACTTGTTTTGGAGGCAGTTCAGAGAAGGTTCATGAGGTTGATTCCGGAGATGAGGAGGTTGATTTATGAGGAAAGGTTGAGTAGGTTGGGCCTCTACTCATTGGAGTTCAGAAGAATGAGAGGTGATCTTATCGAAACATATAAGATTATGAGGGGGCTTGACAAGGTGGATGCAGAGAGGATGTTTCCACTGATGGGGGAGACTAGAACTAGAGGGCATAGTCTTAGAATAAGGGGCCGCCCATTTAAAACAGAGATGAGGAGAAATTTCTTCTCTCAGAGGGCTGTAAATCTGTGGAATTCGCTGCCTCAGAGAGCTGTGGAAGCTGGGACATTGAATACATTTAAGACAGAAATAGACAGTTTCTTAAACGATAAGGGGATAAGGGGCTATGGGGAGCGGGCAGGGAAGTGGAGCTGAGTCCATGATCGGATCAGCCATGATCGTATTAAATGGTGGAGCAGGCTCGAGGGGCCGTATGGCCTACTCCTGTTCCTATTTCTTATGGTTTTATGATGTGATGCCTTCATGGCCACATGTGTGCAGTCGATGACGCCCTGCACCTGTGGGAAGCCAGCCAGAGCGGCAAAGCCCAGCGCCCGCTCAGTAACACTGGCTTCATCAGTGGCAAAGCTGACATAACTGGCTGACTTGTGAAACCTGGCATCGGATAACTGGGTGGTGCATCTGTGGGCGGCCGTCTGCGAGATCCTGCAAATGTCTGCTGCACATCCTTGGAAGGAGCCTGAAGCAAAGAAGTTGAGGCCGTTGGTGACGCTGACACCCTTTGGTAAGGCATGTCCACCAGGTCCTCTGGGCTGCAGGTCTTGTTCCAGCGAGCTACGAATGACTGTGATGACCTGACACGATAGCTGGAGCCTCCTGAAGCACTGCTGCTCACTCATGTCCAGGAAGCTCATCCTCTGCCTGCACACCCTGTGTTGGGGGTATCGCCTCCGGCGCGGTGTGGCCCTGTGCTGCATCCGATCATCGAGGAGAAGGCTGCTATTGTGGTTGCTGCTGCTGATGTGACTGGTGCTGTTGCTGCTGGGGCTTATCTTGGATCGATTCTGAGGTGAGACAGCATTAGCGGCACCCATGCTGATGTAGTAGATGGCACAATGGAAATCAGTGGCACAATGTTGCGATAGTGACTAGCCGAGGTTGCAGAAATGACCCACAAACTGCTGCCAGCTAAATCTCTGCACAAAATGGAATCAGAAGGAGCCTTTCCCTTTGCCAAGTAATCCGGTGAAATTTGGGAGTATTTATGTGTTTTTCCCAGCTCTCAATTAAGGCACTTACATAATGGCCTCTGAGCGTCCGCCTCCCCTTCACAGGCGAGGTTCCCGAGGTGCGTGAATCCCGTGCTCCAGAAGTTAAAGCCAAAAGCTGTTGTTAAAAATGCTCTTGAGGGTCGCTCAACGAGCATTTAAGTACTTGAACGAGGTGGTCCACCTCTTCCCGGTGGGTCCGTGGCACGGCTCCAAATGTGTCCGATGTAAATGCCCGACAAATCCCCGACGCGTTGTAAATTTCCACGAAATTAACTGCCGACCCATCCCCAAACCCACATGCTCAGCACTGGGGAATTCTGGCCTTAGTCATTGTTTTAGTAAAGGTTAGCGCTCTTTCATAGTTAATTGTAATAAGGTGATTCTGCACTTATTGTGAATATTATCTTGAGATTGAAGTGATCATAACCTTAGACGCTATTCAATGATTAAAACTACGTAATAAATAATATACTGAAATATTTGATTTGTTTGAGGTTTATTTTAAGCATCAGTCTAACAAGGGAAAAGTACAGTAGATTACTTACTTCATTTTATTCCATGCTCTATTTATATGCAAATCTCTAGAACCGATGTACTTGTATATGGAAGTTCTACCTATTACTATTATAAAACTGTCATATAGGCATATACTTAATGTCGATCACATTTCAGAGGTCTGTCAAATAGTGTCTCATGCATGTTTCTGTGAAAGATACAAACTGTCCAGCAACAGAAATTCCAAGGACACATCTTCTTCACCACATCGGTGGCAAACCGGATCTCCCGCCTGTTATAGAATCCACTTTATAGGATGGAATGAAAATCGGATGGGTTCTATAACAGTGCGTGTTCCGCTTTGTCAGATTACCACCTACTCGGTGAAGACAAAAACTTACTCCATTATCTACATCATCTTAACTGTCCTGTGTTGGAACTCACCCAATGTTTGCTGAACATCAGTCAGATTTTGCAGCCTTAAAGAGACACATTCCTACAGTTTAGCAGCAGAATAATATATTCTATTTAGCATGTTGTCCCATTTTTCTCCTTATAAGACAGTTTTTCTTATGGCTCACCAAAGGCATTGACACTGGAGATTTATGAGCATATATAAAAGAAAGTATTGTCACATATGTGTTTTTGTCCACATTTTGGTGTTACACTTGAACCTCAAATTTCAGATTCATGAAGCAACAGCAAACCAGTGAGGGGGTAAGAGATGTGCCAAGCACCAAGTGGCAAACAAGAAAGAAAAATGACCAATTATAAAGTTCAAAGGATTGCAACTCAAAAAAGCACACAGCTACCAATAAAAATTGGAGAATAAATGAAATCATTCAAAATATTTTTGGCAATTTTTTTGGCCAGCATTTTATTTCCTCAGCCGGCCAACTACACATGAGTAACAAATATAAATTTGGTTCCGTTGCTGCTTTCTGCTTCCACCACAACCCAGGGTGGTCTCTACTTTGAGCAATGCCAAGTGAGAATTGTTGTTTTTAAAAAGGCTTTCTCTGTCTGCTCACCAGAGGCAAACTACAAGTTCTTCCCCGCTGCCCCAAGTTCTCCTCCTCGCAGCTTGTGTTCTTACCCACTGCCCTGAATTCTGCCCCAGAGACTTGAGCCACCCTCTGCTAACCTAAGTCCTTCCCCTGTATGTGCGCAGACGCAGGCGTCATCCGCGTACTGTAGCTCGACGACAGAGGTTGGGGTGGTCTTGGACCTGGCCTGGAGACGGCGAAGGTTGAACAAGTTCCCACTGGTTGCAACATCCCCACTGACACCTGGGAGTCCCTGGCCAAAGACCGCCCTAAGTGGAGAAAGTGTATCCGGGAGGGCGCTGAGTCCCTCGAGTCTCATCGCCGAGTGTATGCAGAAGTCAAGCACAGGCAGCGGAAAGAGCGTGCGGCAAACCTGTCCCACCCACCCTTTCCCTCAACGTCTATCTGTCCCACCTGTGACAGGGACTGTGGTTCTCGTATTGGACTGTTCAGCCACCTAAAGGACTCATTTTAAGAATGGAAGCAAGTCTTCCTCGATTACGAGGGACTGCCTCTGATGAAGTCCTTCCCTAGTGAACTTCAGAGATGAAATCAAAGAATCAGCATGAATTGTCCCGGTCCCGTCTATTTCTCACTGTATTGTTTATTACAAGTAGAAGAATATAAACTGCCGTTAATTTTTTTAAATTCTCTGTCCTCTTGGAATTGATGAGTTCTATGTTTTAATCAATTTTTAAAAATTATTCATCCTGATTTCTGAACATGCACACTCACAGATACACACACCCTCATGTTCGGACACATACTCTCACATGCAGACTCACACACACCCTCATACGCAGACACAGACAGACAGACACAGACACATATCCACTTTTGTGTGCAAAAACATTGTGGAATACTTATTCAATTCTTCTTTTGAGCATGCAATCAAAAGTAGCATAATAAGATTTGAAACGCTATTTATATGCAGCACATGCTTCAAATATGACTTTGTTTTCAAACGTTTCATTCCATTAAGTGGAACTGCAATTATTTTATGGAAACTAACAGTGGCTATAGGACAATTGAGTCAAAAGGAAATCTGAATGATTTAGGGTCTTTTAATGATTAGACCTCACATTTTGAAAATTATTCCCCAACCTTCCACATGCTACTGTATAGTAATTTTCCTTGGAGGCTGGAGGTTATTTGGTTTGGTGAGCAGAGAAGGGCTCAAGCAAGTGGGGCAGAATTCAGGGCAGTGGGTAAGAACTCAGGCTGTAAAGGGAGGACTCGGGGCAATGGGGAAGAACTTGCAGTTTTCTCTCAACAGGTGGCAGTATAGCAGTGTCAGCCTGGTGATGTTACCCCTCAACTGCAGCAATATGGCACAGCAAGCACCACGTCACACAAAACCCAGCTTCTGACAAACTCAATTCTATATTTTGTTCCAATTGTTTTTTGCCGCATTGGGATTTTCTGTCATCGGGGTGTGGGAGGGATGAGTACTAAAAGGGTCAGCTTGGCTGAGTGGTATCACTATAAAGGCTGAGTTAGAAGGTTGCCGTTTCAAGTCCCACGGGAGGACTTCAGCACATAGGGCCCAAATTTCTCCAGGAATTGCACCGTTTTTTTTGGTGTAACTTGATTTTTCTGGTGTATCTTTTTAGTTGTAAATATGGCCATTTAATTTGCACCAGTGTAAGTGAGTTAGTTAGGTTTTTTGTTAGGTCAGGTTTTTTTTAAAAAAGGGGCGTTCCCAGCCACTTACACCATTTATGCCAATTTGGCCAGAAAAAAGTTGTACTAAACTAACTTAGGGCAGCGTGTGTGTCCACTTTTGTCCGCACAGAAAGACCTTACTTACAGTTAAGGAATCGACGCAAGTAACTACTTTTAAAGCACCAAACAAAACACAAAAAGTAATAAGCAATTAATTAACAAATAAAATAGAAGGAACCTCGCACCTAAAGCACCAAAATCAGTCAGTAAATAACAAATAAAAAATAGAAGTCCTACCTTCGGGAACGGAGCAGGTCGCCGATGAGGGAGCCCATTTGGCCAGGGCTAGGGACGGCATGCTTCGGGCCCCTCCCACACAGCCTGCTGCGCGCGTTTGCAGAAACGGCCTGCCAGGAGCTACTGCACATGCGCGCAGACTCTAGTGCGCATGTGCATAGGTCCCGGTGCTGTTTTCAGCGTCGGGATCTAGTTCTGCCCCACTCTCTTTGTTCTGCGCCATGCCAGCTCCACAGACGGCCCGAGAATCGGCCATGATCGCAAGGATTTTTTTTGGCGCTGCTTCTGATGTAAAATGTCGGCAGGGGGCTCGGAGGTGTAGCGCAAAAACTGGATGACCAAATTTGGGCCCATAGATCTAGTCTGAGACTTCACTGCACTGTTGAGTGGGTGATTCACCGTCAGCGGTGCCATCTTTCAGGTCAGAGGTTAAACCACATCCCGTTTTTACTCAGGTGAATATAAAAGGTCCCATGGCACAATTGAAGCAGAGAAGGGACTTCTCCCAGTTAACTGATGAATATTTATTCCTCAACCAGCATAACTAAATCAAGTTAACTGGTATACAGGCAACTCTCAATTGTCCGTACACGGATCTAACGGAGAACCCACAGCAACGACACTTTTAAAAACTGTGGTAGTGTCCCGTGCACACACAGTCCTGCGCTGACCACTTTCTGCACCTGTTCATCAATGAGGGTGCCGCCCGGCCTCGGGGGTAAGTAAAGCCGAGTCTCATTCACCCTCCAGCGGTTGAAGCCTTTAGACTGGCCATTTCACCTTTCAGCATCGCCTCTGGGCCTGACCGCGGCACTAGCGGAGAATGAGCTTGGGTTTCTCGGCAGGATCTGGGGACCCTGCATGCTGGCACCGTCCGAGCTTGTCTGCTCTTTCTCCGCCGACCGATGACTGCCGAAGGCTTGGGGATTAGGTTCGTCGAGTTGGTGTTCAAACTAGTTTCAACATTGATTTGAGGGAGGGGTCGTTGACTCCAGCAATTTAATCGAGCATCAAGTTATAAATTTGGGACCCAAACATTTGCGCCAAGTACGTGCACTCGCCCTAGCGGCAAAGTCGTTTATCCGGAATAGCCCGATCCCCGAGGGACCCGAATAATGGAGAGTTGCCTGTAAATCTCATTGCTCTCGGTGAGACCGTGCTGTATGCAAATTGGCTGCTGCATTTGCCCACACATTATTCATTAGCTGTCAAGGGTTTTTGGACATCCTGAGGGTGTGAAAGGAACTATTGCTTGTTATTGCTTTCTTATAACAGGTGATATTATCAAACAAATACAGCTAACTAAATGCATACAGGTTCCCCAGGTCTGTGCAGGCCTGTGATCCCAGCATGTGTTGGGGTGGGTCCCTGGGAGCCTGTGCCTCTAACCCTGTGAGCTCAGCAAGAAGTTCCCTGTTCTATTTTTTCTGGCAGGTGCCACTATAGTTGCATCTCGGTGCCTGCCATTGCAGAGGGGGTGCAGAAAATAGTGTAAGCAAGAGAGCGGGAGAGTTCGGGAGAATCCGAGAATGGAGAGTCCGGGAGAGTCCGAGAATGGAGAGTCCGGGAGAGTCCGAGAACGGAGAGTTCGGGGCAGTTCGGGAGTGGCCCTGACCTCGGTGAGTTCGGGAGGCCAGGAGTCTGTAAGGGGGTTTTTGCTCTGCCCATTTACGGGGGTCTTTGGTGGCTGATGGTGTATTGGGCCTCTCTGTCCCTTCTAGGGGACGGTCCAGCAGCTTATGGCTCGCAGACCACTAATCTGGCGGTTTCGAAGTGCCCTAGCCTCCCCCTATCTGGTTCTAAGCTCAGAAGTTTGGTGGATTATGAGCTTCCACAAGGGAAAACAAAACACTCAGAGACAAGTGGTACTTAGAACAAAAAAAAACGGGTAAGTCCAATTTATTAACCACGGTAAGTTTCCAACAAGGTCAAACTTCATCAAAACACATATCTGACCCACACTTATAAACTGTGAAAATCTATGGGAAGAAACGGACACAACAAAAACCTTACACAATTTTATCTTTACAAGACAGTTCCAACACCACCCCCAACCCCTTTTTACCTGACTGACCTAGGCTGACAGTTGGGAAAAGAAAACCCCAGGATAATACTTACGTTCTCTTTTGACAGTTATTTTTTTAGCCTTAGGGTGGTTGGTTTACGGGGTAGCTGGAGTGAATGTTGCCTCTCCCAGTTACTTCAGTCTCCGGTTCTTCAGCTGGTTGGCCTCGGAGCGTTGTTCGGTGTGCGGCTCAGCTTCTTGAGACGATGTTGGGTCTCTCGGTAGTTGGGTTGTATATTCTGCACACAAGTCGAGTCCAGGGCCCGTACGATGGTATGTTTCACAGCCGGTAACAGTCTGTCTCCGTTCTCTCTCGGTTTCTGTCTTGCTGCTCCTCGACTCCTTCTCCGACTGCCCCAGCTGCTTTCTCTCTGTTGTTTGTCTGTGGTTCTCTAGGTCCTGCTCCTCCAGCTGCTTTTCCTACTATATTCAAACTAGGCCGGGTAGTCCCCATTGGTTGAGGATTTCCCCACTTCAGGCCCGACTTGACCCCTGATTGGCCTGCCAGAATGCACCTTTCCCCCATTGGCCAGTGCCTCTGTCTCGCTTTTGAGCCAGACTCCACAATGTAATCAGAAGATGTCACAGGTAGGGGACTGCTCCTGGGCACGGCCAAGGGTGCCATCAGCCGGTCCAGGCAGCGGGCGGTCGAGGGGGTCGTTCAGCCTGACTGCCTGCCTCTCTTCCGCGCCTACATCCGGGCCAGGGTGTCCTTGGAGATGGAGCACACGGTGTCCACCGGTACGCTCGCGGCCTTCCGCGAGAGGTGGGCGCCGGAGGGACTGGAGTGCATTATCACCCCCGGCAACCAAATTTTAATTTGATTTTATGTTTTAAAGTTTAATTTGTTTTAATTGCCGGGTTTTAGTGTCCCCCTCCCCTTTTATAGGGGGCACTTGTAAATTATATGATTTTAATGCCCCAAAAAAAAAATCACAAAAAAAACACAAAAAAACCCAAAAAAAACAAAACAAAAAAGAGGGCAGTTAAAAGTGTCTGAAGTGTCCCCCAGATCGGGGGGGGCACTTGATTTAATGTTTCATTTTGTTTACCCTAAAAGAGTTGTCACAGGTAGGTGTGAGGACCGGGGTATTGTTTCAGTGCACATTGGTGCCTCAACATCTATTGGTCCATTGTAACGTCCCGGGAGTCAATTACCACAGTGATCTCTGGGCTATTGTCCATTGTCCATATTAATTAGGTAGATAATGGTCCACATTCATAATTTGATTAGGGGTGAGTCATATTTTCAAACTGGGCCAGGTAGTCCCCATTGGTTGAGGATTTCCCTGCTTCAGGCCCGGCTCGATCCCTGATTGGCCTGCCAGAATGCACTTTCCCCCCATTGGCCAGTGCCTCTGTCTCGCTTGTGAGCCAGACTCCACAATGTCTGTATCCGCTCACACGTTTCTCAGCCTGCCTGGTTTGAGGGTTTGACTTGGCCAAAAATGTTCTTTTAAAATACATAGAGTTAAAACAACAGTGCACTACTTGGCCAGAAATGTTCATTTTAAAATGTATAGGACGATCCCTTTTAGTTTACTTGTCCTTAGGGTGTTCCAATAAAATGCGGCCGTGGATTTTTGAACCTTACAGTCTGAGGACCAAGATAGCCAAAGGTAGGCGAGGAGTTCACTCCTGGCTCTTCACTCTCGGACTCTCCCAAAGTGGTTGGCTGTTTGATTGGTAAGTATCTCGTTTTTTTGCTTTTTCTTTTCAATTAGATTTTAAATTGGATAAGTTTAATTAGAGAGATGGCAGTGCAGCTCAGTCCCGTGGAGTGCACATCCTGCGGCATGTGGGAAGTCCTGGATGCTTCGCACGGCCTAGACAACCACGTGTGCAGGAGGTGTCTCCAGCTTCAACTACTCGAACTCCGCGTTTCGGAGCTTGAGAGGCGGCTGGGGTCAATAAGGTGCATTTGCGAGGCTGAGAGCTACGTGGATAGCACGTTTCAGGAGGTGGTCACCCCGCAGCTTAAAAGCATGCAGGCAGAAGGGCAGTGGGTGAACACCAGATGGAGGAAGAACACTAGGCAGGTAGTGCAGGAGTTCCCACCTGAATCATCTCGCTTTCCAATCTGTTATGTCTTGAATAAAGAGTCAGACTAGATACTGCAAGCTCAAAGTAAAGTGTGACCATAGTCCTTTATTAGAGATCTCAGAGTGCATCTCCATCCTGTGAGGCCTCCTTATATACAGGTGCTCCCAAAGGACTCCAGGGGATAAGCCCTCTGGTGGTTAGACATGGTATTTACAGGTTTACATACATAGCACAATCGTTATTCTCTTCTGAGCATCGGTGAGGGTGATGGTGCACCTGGGGAGTGCAGCCAGAGCCAAGTTCAAGGCACCACGGGTGGCTCAGCTGCACAGGGGGGAGGGACAAAGAATAAAAGAGCTGTAGTGTTACTGAATTCTATAGTTAGGGGAACAGACAAGCAGTTCTCCGGCTGTAGACGTGACTCGAGGATGGTATGGTGCCTCCCTGGTGCCAGGGTCAAAGATGTCACAGAACGGATGCAGGGCATTTTGGGGGGAAAGGGTAAATAGCTAGAGGTCGTGGTCCATATCGGGACCAACAACATAGGTAGAAAGAGGGATAAGGTCCTGCAGGCAGAATTTAGGGAGCTAGGAAGAAAATTAAAGGTAGGACCTCAAAGGTAGTAATCTCCGGGTTACTACCGGTGCCACGTGCTAATGAGTGTCAGAATAGAAGGATAGAGAGGATGAATGCGTGGCTGGAGAGTTGGTGTAGGAGGGAGGGCTTTAAATTCCTGAGGCATCGGGACCGCTTCTGGGGGAGATGGGACCTGTACAAACCGGGCGGGTTGCATCTCAACAGCGCGGGACCAATATCCTCGTGGGGAGTTTTGCTCGTGCTGTTGGGGAGAGTTTAAACTAGCTTGGAAGTGGGATGGGAACCTGTGAACAAATTCAATAGGGAAGGAAGTAAAGCTGAAGTTGGATAGCAAGAATTTAGAGGATTCAACTGAGTGGAAATCTAAAAAGTGGGGAGGGGTAATAAGGAAAGGGAATACACATTAAATGGTAGGACATTGAGAAGTGTAGAGGATCAAAGGGACCTGGGAGTGTATGTCCACAGATCCCTGAAGGTAGCAGGCCAGATGGATAAGGTGGTTAAGAAGGCATACGGAATGCTTGCCTTTATTAGCCGAGGCATAGAATATAAGAGCAGGGAGGTTATGCTCGAACTGTATAAAACACTGGTTAGGCCACAGCTGGAGGACTGCAGTTCCGGTCACCGCATTACAGGAAGGACGTGATTGCACTGGAGAAGGTACAGAGGAGATTTACGAGGATATTGCTGGGAGTGGAGAATCCTAGCTGTGAGGACAGATTGGATAGGCTGAGTTTGTTTTCCTTGGAACAGAGGAGGCTGAGGCGAGACCTCACTGAGGTGTATGCAATTATGAGGGGCCTGGATATAGCCTAGTTCTCTTAGCAGAGGGGTCAACAACCAGGGGGCATACATTTTAAGTAATTGGTAGAAGGTTTAGAGGGGATTTGAGGGGAAATTTCTTCATGCAGAGGGTGGTGGGGATCTGGAACTCACTGCCTGAAAGGTTGGTATAGGCAGAAAACAGCACCACGTTATTAAAAAGTGCTTGGACATGCACTTGAAGTGCCGTAACCTACAGGGTTACGGACCGAGAGTTGGAAAGTGGGATTAGGCTGGATAGCCTCTTGTTGGCCAGCGCGGACATGATAGGCTGAAATGGCCTCTTTCTGTGTTGTAAATTTCTTTGATTCTATGATTCAAAGCATAAGGAGAAGGTAATAGAGCACGGTAGCACTGGGGGAAATGAAAACCAGAGTGTGCCAGGGAGAGAATGTATAAACATACAGGTGAATCAGAAAGTGGGGTCAAAGCAGGAAAAAATGGTAAAAAGAGAAATGTAAAAGTTCTTTATCTAAATGCATGTAGCATTCGCAACAAAATAGATGAGTTGTCGGCACAAATGGATACAAATGGGTATGATCTGATGGCCATTACAGAGATGTGGTTGCAAGGTGACCAGGACTGGGAACTAAATATTCAGGGGAATTTGACAATTCGGAAGGACAGACAGAAAGGAAAAGGAGGTGGGATAGTTCTGTTAATAAAGGATGAGATCAGTGCGTTAGTGAGAAAAAATATTGGCTCAGAAGATCAAGATGTTGAATCAGTTTGGGTGGGAGATAAGGAATAATAAGGGGAAAAAGTCACTGGTGAGTGTAGTCCACAGGCCCCCTAACAGTAGCTACACTGTTGGATGGAGTATAAATCAATAAATAATGGAGGCTTGTAATAAAGGAACGACAATAATCATGGGCTATTTTAACCTTCATATTGATTGGACAAAGCAAATTGGCCAGGGTAGCCTTGAGGAAGAGTTCATAAAGTGTATCCGGGTAGTTTCCTTGAACAGTGCATTGTGGAACCAACCAGGGAGCAGGCTATCTTAGATCTGGTACTGTGTCATGAGACAGGATTAATAAGTGATCTCGTAGTAAAGGGTCCTCTAGAAATGAGTGATCATAACATGGTTAAATTTCAAATTCAGTTGGAAGGTGAGAAAGTTGGATCTCAAACCAGTGTCCTAAGCTTAAATAAAGGAGACTACAAAGGTATGAAGGCAGAGTTGGCTAAAGTGGACTGGGAAAATAGATTAAAGTATGGGACGGTTGATGAGCAGTGGCAGACATTTAAGGAGATATTTCATAACTCGCAACAAAAATATATCCCAATGAGAAGGAAAGACTGTAAGAGAAGGGAAACCCTCCGTGGCTAACTATGGAAATAAGGGATGGTATCAAATTGAAAACAAGGGCATACAATGTGGCCAAGACTAGTGGGAGGACAGAGGATTGGGAAACTTTTAAAAGCCAGCAAAGAACGACAAAAAAATGATAAAGAGAGGGAAGATAGATTATGAAAGTAAACTAGCATGAAATATAAAAACAGATAGTAAGAGTTTCTACAGGTGCATAAAAAGGACAAGAGTGGCTAAAGTAAATGTTGATCCCCTAGAGGATGGGACTGGGGAATTGATAATGGGGAACAGGGAAATGGCAGAGACTTTGAACAAATATTTTGTATTGGTCTTCACGGTAGAAGACACTAAAAACATCCCAATAGTGGATAATCAAGGGGCTGTAGGGAGGGAGGAACTTAATACAATCACTATCACTAATGAAGTAATACTCGGTAAAATAATGGGACTAAAGGCGGACAAGTCCCTTGGACCTGATGGCCTACATTCTAGGGTCTTAAAAGAAGTGGCTGCAGAGATCTACCAAAATTCCCTGGATTCTGGGGCGGTCCCAACGGATTGGAAAACCGCAAATGTAACACCTCTGTTTAAAAAAGAAGGCAGACAAAAAGCAGGAAACTATAGACCAGTTAGCTTAACAACCGTTGTTGGGAAAATGCTGGAGTCCATTATTAAGGAAGCAGTAACAGGACATTTGGAAAAGCATACTTCAATCAAGCAGAGTCAGCATGGATTTATGAAAGGGAAATCATGTTTGGCAAATTTGCTGGAATTCTTTGAGGATGTAATGAGCAGGGTGACTAAGGGGGAACCAGTGGATGTGGTGTATTTGGATTTCCAGAAGGCATTCGATAAGCTGCCACATAAGAGGTGATTGCACAAGATAAAAGTTCATGAGCTTGGGGGTAATATATTAGCATGGATTGAGGATTGGCTAACGAACAGAAAACAGAGAGTCGGGATAAATAGGTCATTTAGGTTGGGTGCCGCAGGAATCGGTGCTGGGTCCTCAACTATTTACAATCTATATTAATGACTTGGATGAAGGGACCGAGTGTAATGTAGTCAAGTTTGCTGATGATACAAAGATGGGTAGGAAAGTAACTTGTGAGAAGGACACAAAAAAATCTGCAAAGTGATATAGACAGGCTTAGTGAGTGGGCAAAAAAATTGCCAGATGGAGTATAATGTTTGAAAATGTGAGGTTATCCACTTTGGCAGAAAAAATAGTAAAGCAAATTATAATTTAAATGGAGTGCTGCAGCACAGAGGGACCTGGGGGTCCTTGTGCACGAAACACAAAAAGTTGGTATGCAGGTACAGCAAGTAATCAGGAAGGCAAATGGAATGTTGGCCTTTATTGCAAAGGGCATGGAGTATAAAAGCAGAGAAGTCCTGCTACAACTGTACAGGGTATTGGTGAGGCCACACCTAGAGGACTGCATACAGTTTTGGTCTCCGTATTTAAGGAAAGATATACTTGCATTGGAGGCTGTTCAGAAAAGGCTTACTAGGTTAATTCCGGAGATGAGGGGGTTGACTTATGAAGCTCGGTTGAGTAGTTTGGGCCTATACACATTGGAGTTCAAAAGAATGAGAGGTGATCTTATCGAAACATATAAGATAATGAGGGGGCTCGACAAGGTGGATGCAGAGAGGATATTTTCACTCATAGGGGAAAATAAAACTAGGGGACATAGTCTCAGAATAAGGGGCCGCCCATTTAAAACTGAGATGAGGAGGAATTTCTTCTCTCAGAGGGTTGTAAATCTATGGAATTCTCTTCCCCAGGGAGCTGTGGAGGCTGGGTCATTGAATATATTTAAGGCGGAGATAGACAGATTTTTGAGCGATAAGGGAATAAAGGGTTATGGGGAGCAGACAGGGAAGTGGAGCTGAGTCCATGATCAAATCAGCCATGATCGTATTAAATGGCAGAGCAGGCTCGAGGGGCCAAGTGGCCTACTCCTGCTCCTATTTCTTATGCTCTTATCTGGACTTGTGCTGGATTAACTATATAGAATTATCTCCAGTAATATGTCTCCATGTCCCTCTCCTGAATTGATTTGAGATGCTTGCAGGAATCAATTTGTTAATATTTTACTAGCCATAGCCTGCAGATGTCTTTGACTGGGGTAGAAAGGACCCCAGTCTATCTCCTCTCAGAGTCAGTTAATAGTATTTTGGATGGATTCTTTTGCTGTGGCTGCTGCATAGCTTGCAGAAACAAACGGATCTGTTTTTATTAAACATGCTACCTTTTATGGTAACAATTCATGTTCAGCTCTTAGCCTATTTCATTGACCTCAATATAGTCCTCCACAGTCCAAAACAATAACTGAATGTGAGCTGTAATATATTGTGAGTAGTGGCCAGACATTTTCATAATTTGAATAATCAGGAGACATTTAACTTATTATTTTCAATTCCTCATGAGATGGCGAGGAACAATAATACAAGGAGGTATTTATACTTGCTAAATGCAGGGACTGGAATATTGAGAAGGTAATTATTATGTGATATTGCATATACTTTGTGCTCTGCATGGTTTCATTAAAAACTGGAAAATCTTTTTCTGTATCCCTTTTTCTTTAAAAGACGAAATGTAAAGAAATATATCTGCTCTAAGGTAGATGCTACAGATGTTAGATGTGGTATTATAGGGGAAGGAAGATGTGAGGAAGGTTCATCCCTCTGCGCTTTCACGAGCCCTGTAATTTGTGGCTCAGTGTCCTCTTGGCACAAATCATAGGTATGTTGCTCTCTCACCCTCTCAGTTGCAGGTAATGAGAGCAGCACAGATCGGGGGACTGGAGAGGAAACAAAGGGATTGATACTTTCACCAAAAAGAGAAAGTTCCACCTTTTCCCTCCTAGTCCTGTCAAATAATTCGAATTATCCCCCTGAAATTAGGCGGAGGGCAATTTTCCCCTCTTGAAATTTTTATTTGTCTGTACTTTGGTATTTACATAAATTATTTTTTTTTTTTAACTTGTGGTTTCCTCCCCACAACATGGAGGTCTATACATGCTTTCAAAACTAGAATTACTTCTGTCGCACCAGGTGTCCATCAACATGCAGCTGTAACTTAAATTTATTGTTCAGCATCAGCAAATATGATCTCATGCCAAGCCTATGTCTCACCCCCCTGTGTGATGCATAAATACTGCCTAGTTTTGTCATTTTACTTCAACATTTCTCAGCAGTTTCTTTTCATTTTGTCACAGAGAGAGTCCATGCCTTTTGGGGTTCTTTTTTGTTGTTAATATTTACATTCATCCTACATTTGTAAGAAGAGAGAATTTCGTGAAAGAGAATAATGCATTAACTCTAAATAATATCACTTTGTGCACCTGGATTGTAAGTCTTCTTCCCAGCTTCACCTTCCTAGTACAGAGATGGTAAAGAAAAGATGTTTTAAGCTTGCACTGACAGCAGCATACTGATCTCATTTGAGAAGGCCGTGTTCAGTATTTTTGCCGTGGAGAATTTGCTTGATGGGAAGTATGAGCACTGAACTACACTTCAGCAATATGCATTAGGAGAGAGGTATAATATTTTGTAGTTTCCCAGCCTCTTCTAGCAAAAGTGTGTGGTGCCATCTTGCACGGCAAACGAGCCAAAGGTGGGCAGAGGAAACGTTACAAGGACACCCTCAAAGCCTCCCTGATAAAGTGCAACATCCCCACTGGCACCTGGGAGGCCCTGGCCAAAGACCGCCCTAAGTGGAGGAAGTGCATCCGGGCGGGCGCTGAGCACCTCGAGTCTCATCGCCGAGAGCATGCAGAAATCAAGCGCAGGCAGCGGAAAGAGCATGTGGCAAACCAGTCCCACCCTCCCCTTCCCTCAACGACTATCTGTCCCACCTGTGACCGAGTCTGTGGCACTCGTATTGGACTCATTTTAAAGTGGAAGCAAGTCTTCCTTGATTCCAAGGGACTGCCTACGATGATGATGCAACTGTCTTCCAATATACTGTGCATGCTGTTGGTCGACTCCTCCCCTGAACCACAGTGACACAACACTGTATGATACGGCCCTCACTACATGCACCAACACTTAATGGGCAGAACTTTCAGCTTCAGCAGGGGCCAATAATGGATCAGCTGCCCGTTATACACCTCACCTGAAGGGGGAGGGTGAACAGCCAGTTGTCGTGGTGCATATAGGTACTAACGATATAGGTAAAAAATGGGATGAGGTCCTACAAGCTGAATTTAGGGAGCTAGGAGTAAAATTAAAAAGTAGGACCTCAAAGGTAGTAATCTCAGGATTGATACCAGTGCCATGTGCTAGTCAGAGTATGAATCACAGGATAGCTCAGATGAATATGTGGCTTGAGGAGTGGTGCAGAAGGGAGGGATTCAAATTCCTGGGATATTGGAACCGGTTCTGGGGGAGGTGGGACCAGTACAAACCGGACGGTCTACACCTGGGCAAGACCGGAACCAATGTCCTAGGGGGAGTGTTTGCGAGTGCTGTGGGGGAGGGGTTAAACTAATATGGCAGGGGGATGGGAACCTATGCAGGGAGACAGAGGGAAGTAGAATGGGGGCAAAAGCAAAAGATAGAAAGAAGAAAAGTAAAAGTGGAGGGCAGAGAAACCCAAGGCAAAAATAAAAAAGGGCCACATTGCAGCAAAGTTCTAAAAGAGCTAAGCATGTTAAAAAGACAAGCCTGAAGGCTCTGTGCCTCAATGCTAGGAGTATTCATAATAAGGTGGACGAATTAACTGCACAGGCAGCAATTAATGAATATGATATAATTGGCATCAGGGAGACATGGCTCCAGGGTGACCAAGGCTGGGAACTCAACATCCAGGGATATTCAACATTCAGGAAGGATAGACAAAAAGGAAAAGGAGGTGGGGTGGCGTTGCTGGTTAAAGAGGAAATTAACGCAATAGTAAGGAAGGACATTAGTTTGGATAATGTGGAATCTGTATGGGTGGAGCTGCGGAATACCAAAGGGCAGAAAACGCTAGTGGGAGTTGTGTACAGACCACGAAACAATAGTAGTGAGGTTGGGGACAGCATCAAACAAGAAATTAGGGATGCGTGCAATAAAGGTACAGCAGTTATCACGGGCGATGTTAATCTACATATAGATTGGGCTAACCAAACTGGTAGCAATACGGTGGAGGAGGATTACCTGGAGTATATTAGGGATGGTTTTCTGGACCAATATGTCGAGGAACCAATTAGAGGGCTGGCCATCCTAGACTGGGTGATGTGTAATGAGAAAGGATGAATGAGACGTGAATTGGCTAGAATAGACTGGCAAATAATACTTAAAGGGTTGACGGTGGATAAGCAATGGCAAACAATTAAAGATCACATGAATGAACTTCAACAATCGTACATCCCTATCTGGAATAAAAATAAAACGGGGAAGGTAGCTCAACCGTGGCGAACAAGGGAAATTAAGGATAGTGTTAAATCCAAGGAAGAGGTATATAAATTGGCCAGAAAAAGCAGCAAACCCGAGGACTGGAAGAAATTTAGAATTCAGCAGAGGAGGACAAAAGGTTTAATTAGGAGGGGAAAATAGAGTATGAGAGGAAGCTTGCCGGGAATGTAAAAACTGACTGCAGAAGCTTCTATAGATATGTGAAGAGAAAAAGATTAGTGAAGACAAATGTAGGTCCCTTGCAGTCAGATTCAGGTGAATTTATAATGGGGAACAAAGAAATGGCAGACCAGTTGAACAAATACTTTGGTTCTGTCTTCACGAATGAAGACACAAATAACCGAGAGTCTAGTGAGAAGGAGGAACTGAAGGAAATCCTTATTAGGCGGGAAATTGTGTTAGGGAAATTGACGGGATTGAAGGTCGATAAATCCCTGGGGCCTGATAGTCTGCATCCCAGAGTAGTTAAGGAAGTGGCCCTAGAAATAGTGGATGCATTGGTGATCATTTTCCAACAGACTATCAACTCTGGATCAGTTCCGATGGACTGGAGGGTAGCTAATGTAACACCACTTTTTAATGAAAGGAGGGAAAGAGAAAGCGGGTAATTATAGACTGGTTAGCCTGACATTAGTAGTGGGGAAAATGTTGGAATCAATTATTAAAGATGAAATAGCAGCGCATTTGAAAAGCGGTGACAGGATTGGTCCAAGTCAGCGTAGATTTATGAAAGGGAAATCATGCTTGACAAATCTCCTAGAATTTTTTGAGGATGTAACTGGTAGAGTGGACAAGGGAGAACCAGTGGATGTGGTATATTTGGACTTTCAAAAGCTTTTGACAAGGTCCTACACGAGATTGGTGTGCAAAATTAAAGCACATAGTATTGGGGGTAATGTACTGAAGTGAGAAGGAGGAACTGAAGGACATTCTTATTAGGCAGGAAATTGTAATGAGGAAATTGATGGGATTGAAGGTCGATAAATCCCCAGGGCCTGATAGTCTGCATCCCAGAGTACTTAGGGAAGTGGCCCTAGAAAAGTGATCATTTTCCAACAATCTATCGACTCTGGAATGGCAGGCAGTGACTAGTGGGGTGCCGCAGGGCTCAGTGCTGGGACCCCAGCTATTTACAATATACATTAATGATTTGGATGAAGGAATTGAGTGTAATATCTCCAAGTTTGCAGATGACACTAAACTGGGTGGCGGTGTGAGCTGTGAGGGGGATGCTAAGAGGCTGCAGGGTGACTTGGACAGGTTAGGTGAGTGGGTAAATGCATGGCAGATGCAGTATAATGTGGATAAATGTGAGGTTATCCACTTTGGGGGCAAAAACGCAAAGACAGAATATTATCTGAACGGTGGCAGTTTAGGAAAATGAGTCCTGGGTGTCATGGTTCATCAGTCATGGAAAGTTGGCATGCAGGTACAGCAGGCGGTGAAGAAGGCAAATGGTAAGTTGGCCTTCATAGCTAGAGGATTTGAGTATAGGAGCAGGGAGGTCTTACTGCAGTTGTACAGGGCCTTGGTGAGGCCTCACCTGGAATATTGTGTTCAGTTTTGGTCTCCTAATCTGAGGAAGGACATTCTTGCTATTGAGGGAGTGCAGCAAAGGTTCTCCAGACTGATTCCCGGGATGGCTGGAGTGACATATGAAGAAAGACTGGATTGACTGGGCCTTTATTCACTGGAGTTTAGAAGGATGAGAAGGGATCTCATAGAAACATATAAAATTCTGACAGGACTGGACATGTTAGATGCAGGAAGAATGTTCCCAATGTTGGGGAAGTCCAGAACCAGGGAACACAGTCTAAGGATAAGGGGTGAGCCATTTAGGACTGAGATGAGGAGAAACTTCTTCACTCAGAGAATTGTTAACCTGTGGAATTCCCTATAGCACAGAGGTGTTGATGCCAGTTCATTGGATATATTCAAGAGGGAGTTAGATATGGCCCTTCTGGCTAAAGGGATCAAGGGGTATGGATAGAAAGCAGGAAAGGGGTACTGAGGTGAATGATCAGCCATGATCTTATTGAATGGTGGTGCAGGCTTGAAGGGCCGAATGGCCTACTCCTGCACCTATTTTCTATGTTTCTTTCCGTTTTCTTCATTAATGACAGCAGAAACAGGGCAGTAAGTCAAATCATTCAATTTTAATGGACCCACCGCCCCATTCCCACTGAGTGAGGTGGGTTAAAATCCATGCCCAGGGGGGTGTGTTTGCTGCCAAGATCCCATGTTTACAGACCATGCCATTGCTACATGGCTGTGTCACAGGTATCTTTGTACCTTCACTACAGAAACAGTAATGGCCCCGCAATGTCATCTACTGCAGGCTAATTTACAGAGATAGCTCTTTCTATAGCTGTGAAGGTCACGACAATAAGACTCTATAGAACAGGGCACTGATTCCCTTCTGAACTGTGTACAGTGGGATACCAATCTCTTGGCCATAGAGTTGACCTCTGGGTGTAGGCTTGTAGCATGGTAAATCTTTCTGTGTCCTCTCTTGCCACTTTCGCTTGCTCCTACTCACTTGTGACTTGTGAGTCTCCTCAAACCCAACAATTACATTCTCGAAGGTGCTGGACTTCGAGCTGATGTTTGGGACAGTTGGAAGGCTGGCCAAAGCATTGCTGTCAAATGCCAGGGTTGGTGGTAGCGCTTTCTCTGGACTCCAACCGAAAAAGTGAGAACAGAAATAAGATTGACATAGCATTCATCAAAGGGTTTTCAAGATAGGTAAGATCATAAGCCTTGTGTGTCATGCAGCAATGACCTTGCTGTGACGAATTAGAAAGGGGGTTGGTGTATGAAGGCTGATAATAAATGCAGTGTACTTGCTGGGTGGTGAGACCATGCTTCCAAACCTTCCCTTCCTAACGTCCTCTACACGTTCATTCTCAAAAGGTGCAGGACCTTGACCCCGAACTTGGTGGAGTCACCGCCCGCTGCCACCGACTGCCGCTGGGTTTTGTGGGTGGTCTCCCCTTGGTGCCAGTTTCATGGAGGGCTTCTGCCGGCGAGGAGGGAAGACCGCTGAGAACCGCCCGCTGACGTCCGCTGACGCGCAACTGACGTAAGTGTCCTCCCGCCCGCCGAGCTGCCAGTTTGCTCCGGGCGGGAGTCGGCATCAGCAGCGGGAAGGACTGTTGGCTGGAGGCAGGTCTAACCCCAGCGGTGAGTATGAATAAAATAAAGGTTAGTAAACTTCTTTTATTTGATTTTTACAGTGGTTCAGGTGGATGGGGGTCCCCTGAAGGTTTTTCAGTGGGTTTCTTTTGTGTAAATTTTTATTTTTATCTGTTCCCCCCTCCTTGTGCCCAACTCAATCCTCGGCAGTATTTTGCCGAGGATTGCATTTGCGCCGAGGTCGGGAGCTCCCGCCCACTGCCGCCCAGATTCAGGGCGGAAGTCGTTTTTTTGCCGCCGGGCAGTCTTTGCAGGAATTTTAACGAAACTCTCGGCCAAAGTGCCACCAGGTCTCTCAGTAGTCCTTCGGGCGGGCACTTGGGAGGAACTTGGCTTCCACCAAGTTCGGGCCCACATATCTCAGACTCTGATAGCTGTTTCGGTATGTCTGACCCACCAGCTATCCTGCTTCTCTCCTGATGGTCTTAAGCAACCTTGGCCTGTAAGTAGCGTGCATTAATGAAGATGTTATGTAAAGGGGAGCTTGGGGGTGTGGGTTCGAATCCACACTCCCCTGAGGTTCTGTACGTGCGATTTATGAGGACGGGTGAGTAACGAGGCACCAGACACAGTGGGTAAGAGTACAAAATGGCTAATGTTCTTTATTTAGAATAGTAAACACAAAGATAGAGGGCATAGGAAGAGGTCGTAAGTAGCAGTAATGGCACAATCTCACTCAACAACACGAAAAATTCTCGCAACAGGGAAGGGGAAGATAAGAGGTTGAAACATTCCACCCACACACAACCCCATCTCCCACTTCCACTCTTCTTACCAATTCCTATCCTAAATTGAGTCTGTGAGGGGGTTTGGGCTGTACTCACAATCCTATCAACTCTGGGATTCTGGGGGCACTTATTTCAGCTCGGGGTCCCTCTGGGGTGCGTTTTACGTTGTTGGTCGGTTCGGTTTTCCTCCTCGATGTTGCGGCGGTTTCTTCTATTTGCCTCTTGGTTGGCTCCTTCTTAACTCAACTCTACAACTCAATGCGAAAGCTGACATCAACCTCCAACCTCCAACCCCCAGCCTCCAAAACCTCCAACCCCTTTGTATGTTTTTGCAGCTTTTCTTATAGTCCGTTCATCTTCGTGCCAAAACTGCATGCCATTGTCTTGGGTCTTCCTTGAATAAAATGGGGTGTGAATGGCAGTTCGATGTGTGTCGATCTGTCTGGAATGGGAGATTAGCCACACCTTCTGTATCCTGTCGCTCGCTGATGGGGTGAATTAAGATGATTGTCCACTATCTGCCACTCTGTCTGGGCTGGCCAAAATGATTGCATCAGACCTGGGGCCTTTGTTTAATTGTTCAAACTGATACCCATTGTGTTGCCTTGTGTATTACTGGGGAGATTTTGCCTGGACATGTTGCCTCTTCTGCGCGGGTTTTACACGAAAAGCTGGAGAAATGTCCTTTTAAAATATAAAGTTGCCTTGTATCCATTTTCCTGGAAGAACCGAATGTACACTCTTCCCCCTTACGGTAGCTGGCTCATCCCCCGTCCAGTTCCGTGCCCCTGCAACACTGTTTGTTACTGTACAGGGTGGCCAGAGTCCCATCATTCTCCGCGGTTTACAGGCTGTTGGCTGCAGTTGGTCATTTTAAACTTGCCATCTTCCCATTCTCCCTGCCACATGTCTCCGTGGTTGGTTTTGCAGAACCTTACAGTTAGCAAATTCTTAAGCAGACCAAACAACGCTCATGTCTTAACTATTGCCCTCCATGTGCTGATTCTTTTCACATTAACCTGCATATTTCTCTTGACATCTTTTCTAGGTGATCTGTGAAATAGAATGTGCGAGGTATTGTCACCCCTCAGTGTAACTATGCCATTCTGTTTGTGTTGACTGAAGGAGTGTTGCAAAGAGGGGGGTCAATCATCATCATCATCATAGGCAGTCCCTCGGAATCGAGGAAGACTTGCTTCCACTCTTAAAATGAGTCCTTAGGTGGCTGAACAGTCTAATACGAGAACCGCAGTCTCTGTCACAGGTGGGACAGACAGTCGTTGAGGGAAGGGGTGAGTGGGACAAGTTTGCCGGATGCTCCTTCCGCTGCCTGCGCTTGATTTCTGCATGCTCTCGGCGATGAGACTCGAGGTGCTCAGCGCCCTCCCGGATGCTCTTCCTCCACTTAGGGAGGACTTTGGCCAGGGACTCCCAGGTGTCAGTGGGGATGTCGCACTTTTTCAGGGAGGCTTTCAGGGTGTCCTTGTAACATAGAAACATAGAAAATAGGTGCAGGAGTAGGCCATTCGGCCCTTCGTACCTGCACCACCATTCAATATGATCATGGCTAATAATTTTTGCAACTTTAGTATCCCATTCCTGCTTTCTCTCCATACCCCTTGATCCCTTTAGGCATAAGGGCCACATCTAACTCCCTTTTGAATATATCTAATGAACTGGCCTCAACAACGTTCTGTGGTAGAGAATTCCGCAGGTTCACAATTCTCTGAGTGAAGAAGTTTCTCCTCATCTCGGTCCTAAATGGCTTACCCCTTACCCTTAGACTGTGAGCCCTGGTTCTGGACTTCCCCAACATTGGGAACATTCTTCCTGCAAACAACCTGCCCAATCCCGTCAGAATTTTATTTGTTTCTATGAGATCCCCTCTCATTTTTCCAAATTACAGTGAATATAAGCCTCGTTGATCCAGTCTTTCTTCATATGTCAGTCCTGCTATCCCGGGAATCAGTCTGGAGAACCTTTGCTGCACTCCTTCAATAGCAAGCACGTCCTTCTTCAGATTAGGAGACCAAAACTGTACACAATATTCAAGGTGTGGCCTCAGCAAGCCCCTGTACAACTGCAGTAAGACCTCCCTGCTCCTATACTCAAATCCTCTCGCTATGAAGGCCAACATGCCATTTGCTTTCTTCACCGCCTGCTGTACCTGCATGCCAACTTTCAATGACTGATGTACCATGACACCCAGGTCTCATTGCACCTCCTCTTTTCCTAATCTGTCACCTTTCAGATAATATTCTGCCTTCCTGTTTTTGCCACCAAAGTGGATAACCTCACATTTATCTACATTATACTGCATCTGCCATGCATTTGCCCACTCACCTAACCTGTCCAAGTCACCCTGCAGCCTCTTAGCATCCTCCTCACAGCTCACACTGTCACCCAGCTTAGTGTCATCTGCAAACTTGGAGATATTACATTCAATTCCTTTGTCTAAATCATTAATGTATATTGTAAATAACTGGGGTCCCAGCACAGAACCTTGCGGTACCCCACTAGTCACTTCCTGCCATTCTGAAAAGGACCCGTTTATTCCTACTCTTTGCTTCATGTCTGCCAACCAGTTCTCTATCCACGTCAATACATTACCCCCAATACCACGTGCTTTAATTTTGCACACCAATCTCTTGTGTGGGACCTTGTAAAAAGCCTTCCTCTGCCCATCCTTGGCTCACTTGCCATGAAGGAGCTCCGAGTAGAGCGCTTGCTTCGGGAGTCTCGTGTCTGGCATGCAAACGATGTGGCCTGCCCAGCGGACATTGTGCATGTCCTGTAACTTATTTCCCTTAGATGCGTAGAAGGTGAACATTTACATTGGGTCCATACTTTGTATGAAGGAAGCCTATGTATTTAGACAAAGACGACGCCGACACTTACCTTGGAATTCCTCCTGATGCCACTGAACTTTTTCCCGATTTGCTCCCAAGTATGGCAGACCGGAGAGGCTCAGCGAGCTCCATTCATGCAGTTTGCACCTGGGATTTTACAGGTGGATAGGCTACAGCACTAAACAGGACAACCCTCCTTTGCTTTATCTCCAATGAGCCGTTACTGAAAGCAGGAATCTTTGGTCTCATCCCACACATGATGAAGCTCTCTGGATTGACTAGGCTTATATTCACTGGAATTTCGAAGAATGAGGGGGGATTTCATAGAAACTTGTAAAATTCTGATGGGATTGGACAGGTTAGATGCAGGAAGAATGTTCCCAATGTTGGGGAAGTCCAGAACCAGGGGTCACAGTCTAAGGATAAGTGGGAAGCCATTTAGGACCGAGATGAGGAGAAACTTCTTCACTCACAGAATTGTGAACCTGTGGAATTCTCTACCGCAGAAAGTTGTTGAGGCCAGTTCGTGAGATATATTCAAAAGAGAGTTAGATGTGGCCCTTATGGCTAAAGGGATCAAGGGGTATGGAGAGAAAGCAGGAATGGCGTACTGAAGTTGCATGATCAGCCATGATCATATTGAATGGTGGTGCAGGCTCGAAGGGCCGAATGGCCTACTCCTGCACCTATTTTCTTTGTTTCTATATTTCCCTCCAATTGTCATCCTTTAAATGGCAAACTGTAGCCATTTAACATCTTCCAGGTTACTCAATTTCCTAACTTGCAGCCAACCAGCTTCCAGGCCTGGTTCCATGTTTTCCCATGCATGGGGAATCTACTGAAATGAAGGAGAGGGGGATCCCTCTTAATATTTGATGTCACCAGAATTGGTGTGCCATTGTCATGGGCGAGCACAGCCCTGATTTTGAGAGACTCAGAAGCTCAGGGCATTGTTATTGATCTGTCAGCTGCTCCCATCTGTTGTTCCCCAGTTCAACAGTGGTAGGATGGAGGTGGGGGAGGGAAGAGGGCTGAGACTGATGAACTAAATGGGCAGAAAATAATAAAAATTATAAAAGACCAGGGAGGATCCACTGGGAATGTAGAACAAATTAATTAGTGAAGTGTTTCTCTTTTTAAACTCCAATCAAACATCAGCTGTTTAATTTACAGTATATTTATTGGTATATAGAATGGTTCATTTATTTTACAGATTAAATATCTGAATTGCTCAATTTCAGACTATTTTCAGTGACCACAATTGACTCTTTATGGTCAAAAGTAATATTTGATATTATTATCTGTAATATGATTTATTTAAAAAAAGAGCAGAATACTCTGTTATATTTTAATTCACTTATTTCACTTATTCCTTCCCCTATTTTAATCGCTGCACCACAAACCATTCCTGTGCTATCCAAGAACATTGCCAGACAACTTGCTGCAAGGCTTCTCATTCTCTACGTAACTGGACCCTGGAAGTTAATGAAAACAGACTCTCTGATTTTTGCTTCCAACCACTAGCTATTCCCAAGCCTCTCTGATCGGTCAATCAAGATCAATAATTTAGTAATTGCGGAATCACTAGCGCCAATTCTCATCCTATCACTCACCGCATACATAGGGCCTTGGTGTATTGCATCAATATGTTGCACTGTTGACCACTCATGAATGGTATCATAGAATCATAGAATGGTTACAGCACATTCTGCCCATCGAGCCTGTGCCATCCTGCTTCTGCCTGATGGTCATAAGCCTGTAAGTAGCCGCATTAATGAAGATGTTAGCAAATTCCTAAGCAGACAAAACAACGCTTGCATCAGTTTTATTTTATTTTTAAAGACAAGCATTTAAGATGGGTGGGAATAACCAAGGCCAAATTTAGTCAGTAAGTTCATTTTTCAGGAAGTCATTTTGGCACTGATTACATTTGTTTCAACTTATTTGTGTTTTACTTGTTAGCATAACCCTTGTAAATGGTCCACTTGTTAGCAGTTTGCGAAGTGATGTATTAGGGAGAATAGTGTTTTTCCTTCATGTAGTAACATTTTTCTTCCAACAGATCTCACTAGTGCACTTTAGTGACAGAAAACCAATACTACACAAATAAAAATCTAATTATTATTCCTTCTATGTCAAGCTACCTAAAGATTGCTGACAACTAACAGAAATCAGACAAGGTTCATGTTCGTACATCAACTACTTAAAATGCACATTAATAACTGGCAGATCTGAAAATGAAAAAGTATAATTTGTAATGAAAACCTCTTAAACTTGTTAAATTCAAAAATGAAAATACCACTAGACTATACAGGGCAGTTATATCCACTGACACGATTACCACATAAAACAATTACATTAAACAATAAAACAATTATGTGCACTTTTATTTTAAATACAGGTTGCATATTTTTTTATAAGGGTTGCATTTATCAAAGCCTGAATTAGAAAAGGCTGGAGTGATAATTAATAATCAGAGTTTAATGTACATTTTTGACCATGGGATTTAGAAATTGGTTTCTTGATTGATATATTGTTATAAGTCGAATGCCGCAAAACATGTAAACGAAGAAAATCCCATATAATAATTTCTAATTGTAAGCGTACCATTCGTTTTGTTGTATGGTTTCAGTATTTGATACCTATGAAAGATGTAGGGCCTGTGATAAATACTAATGCAACACGGGCACATCAAGCATCTGTACTCCCAACTCTTTGATATCAGTCTGTAGGGTTTTTGACATTTGTTTGCCAGTCACAGGTTTATTTTCTTTCATGAAAGGAGCTCAAACTTGACACATCAAAGTACTTGTCTGTACAATATGCCACTGAGCAATACATCAAACATTCAAAGGGATGAAGCTTCAAACCAGAACTTCTTATATAAGACTACATTGGCTGTAATGAATAGACCTTTCTAATGTGGAAAAATAAGCAGCTGCTAGATATTGAGATTTTATTGCTGCAATCAAACACTGCACCAACTAGTCAAGCTTTGCCGAGGAGTCAGATGAAATAAGGATATACCGAGGCCGAGAATAGAATGTTGTGCATTAGTAATGCACTGGGTTTCAAGGCTTTCAGCGTGGACATTATGCCCAGCCTCTGGGGAAATACCAATGGTGCTGAGGATATGTACATCAGGCACATGCGAGACTCATTAGGACCCTGAAGATTATATAAATCGCCTGATAAGCATTTAGGGAAGAGTGACCATAATATGATAGAATTTTATGTTAAGTTTGAAAGTGATTTAGTTAAATCTGAAACTAGGGTCTTAAATCTAAACAAAGCAAACTACATAGGTATAAGGGGCGAGTTGGCTAAGGTAGATTGGGAAACTACATTAAAAGGTATGCTGGTAGACGAGCAATGGCCAGCATTTAAAGAATTAATACATAATTTACAACAAATATACATTCCTTTAAGGCACAAAAACTACACAGGAAAACTGGTCCAACTGTGGCTAACAAGAGAACTTAAAGGTAGTATTAGATCAAAGGAAGAGGCTTATAATGTTACCAAAAAGAATAGTGAGCCTGAGGATTGGGAGGATTTTAGAATTCAGCAAGGGAGGACCAAGAAATTGATGAAGAAAGGGAAAATAGAATATGCGAGTAAACTAGCGAAAGACTTAAAAGCAGATGGTAAAAGCTTCTATGGGTATGTAAAAAGGAAAAGATTAGCAAAAGTAAACATGGGTCCCTTACAGGCTGAGACAGGAGAAATTATATTGGACAATAAGGAAATGGCAGATAAATTAAACAAATACTTTATGTCTGTCTTCACGGAAGAAGACGCAAAATAAACCTCCTGGAAATAGTGGAAAACCAAGAGTCTGGTGAGAATGAGGATCTGAAAGAAATTAGTATCAGTAAAAAAATAGTACTGGTGTATTTAATGGGACTGAAAGCCAATAAATCCCCTGGATTTGATGGCCTACATCCTAGGGTTTTGAAAGAGGTGGCTATGGAGATAGTGGATGCATTGGTTGTCACCTTTCAAAATTCCATAGATTTTAGAACGGTTCCTGCAGATTGGAAGGTAGCAGATGTAACCCCGCTATTTAAGAAAGGAGGGAGAGAGAAAACGGGAAACTATAGACCAGTTAGCCTGACATCAGTTGCAGGGAAAATGCTCGAATCTATTATTAAGGACGTGGTAACATGGCACTTAGAAAATAATAATCGGATTGGGCAGAGTCAACACGGATTTATGAAAGGGAAATCATGTTTGCCAAATTTGTTTTTTAAGGTTATAGATAAGGGGAAACCAGTGGATGTGGTTTTTCAGAAGGCATTCGACAAGAGGTTATTAAACAAAATTAGGACTCATGGGATTGGGGGTAATATACTAGCATGGATTGAGGATTGGTTAATGGACAGAAAACAGAGAGTTGGAATAAACGGATCATTTTCGGGTTGGCAGGCTGTAACTAGCCGGGTACCGCAAGGATTAGTGCTTGGGCCTCAGCTATTCATAATCTATATGAATGATTTTGATGAGGGGTCCAAATGTAATATATTCACGTTTGCTGGTGATATAAAGCTAGGTGGGAATGTAAGTTGTGAGGAGGATGCAAAGAGATGTCAAGGGGATACAGACAGGCTAAGTGAGTGGGCATGAACATGGCAAATGGCTCAATTTTCCCCAAAGCATTTTTATTGGAGTACTTGAAGCGTTCCACCCAATTTTTTGGGGCGCAAGTACGCCAAAAAAAAATGTTCCAAGTTTCTCTGTTGGATTTCTTCATTTTGGCGTGGTGTAACCCGACCTTTAGTTTTGGGGTGGAACCTTGATCTGCGCCAAAAAGATCGTACTGCCATGGTAACCAGGGACACAATGTGAGCTGAGGCTGCAAAGTGAAGCATACAGCCAGCTCCCAACACATTAAAAGAATTGAAAAACCCATAGCAGTAACTTACCTCCAACCCTGCCAGAAGGGCTTGCCGGTCCGGTCCCATTCTCGGTCCCCATCGGTTCAATTCTCCTGCCGGTGCGCTCTCCCGTCCCTAGCCCTGGCCGAGTGGTCACCTCCCTCCCGGTCCCCACACCTAACTACTCCCGAAAGGCTCCCCCCACCCCCTCTCCCTCCCCACTCCTCTCTCTTCCTCTCCCATCTCTCTCTCCCCCCTCTCTCTTACCTTTCCAGCTGCCGCTGTCCGGGCATCTACTGCACTTACCTGCACCGATTTCCTTACCTGCACCGATTTCGTTACCTGCGCCGATTTCCTTACCTGCACCGATTTCCTTACCTGCACCGATTTCCTTACCTGCACCGATTTCGTTACCTGCGCCGATTTCCTTACCTGCGCCGATTTCCTTACCTGCACCGATTTCGTTACCTGCGCCGATTTCCTTACCTGCGCCGATTTCCTTACCTGCACCGATTTCGTTACCTGCGCCGATTTCCTTACCTGCACCGATTTCCTTACCTGCACCGATTTCGTTACCTGCGCCGATTTCCTTACCTGCGCCGATTTCCTTACCTGCACCGATTTCCTTACCTGCACCGATTTCGTTACCTGCACCGATTTCCTTACCTGCACCGATTTCCTTACCTGCACCGATTTCGTTACCTGCGCCGATTTCGTTACCTGCGCCGATTTCCTTACCTGCGCCGATTTCCTTACCTGCGCCGATTTCCTTACCTGCGCCGATTTCCTTACCTGCACCGATTTCCTTACCTGCACCGATTTCCTTACCTGCGCAGATTTCCTTACCTGCGCCGATTTCCTTACCTGCGCCGATTTCCTTACCTGCGCCGATTTCGTTACCTGCGCCGATTTCCTTACCTGCGCCGATTTCCTTACCTGCACCGATTTCCTTACCTGCACCGATTTCCTTACCTGCGCTGATTTCCTTACCTGCACCGATTTCGTTACCTGCGCCGATTTCCTTACCTGCGCCGATTTCCTTACCTGCACCGATTTCGTTACCTGCGCCGATTTCCTTACCTGCACCGATTTCCTTACCTGCACCGATTTCGTTACCTGCGCCGATTTCCTTACCTGCACCGATTTCCTTACCTGCACCGATTTCCTTACCTGCACCGATTTCGTTACCTGCGCCGATTTCCTTACCTGCACCGATTTCCTTACCTGCACCGATTTCGTTACCTGCACCGATTTCCTTACCTGCACCGATTTCCTTACCTGCACCGATTTCGTTACCTGCGCCGATTTCGTTACCTGCGCCGATTTCCTTACCTGCACCGATTTCCTTACCTGCACCGATTTCGTTACCTGCGCCGATTTCCTTACCTGCGCCGATTTCCTTACCTGCGCCGATTTCCTTACCTGCACCGATTTCCTTACCTGCGCTGATTTCCTTACCTGCGCCGATTTCCATACCTGCACCGATTTCCTTACCTGCGCCGATTTCCTTACCTGCACCGATTTCCTTACCTGCGCCGATTTCCTTACCTGCGCCGATTTCCTTACCTGCACCGATTTACTTACCTGCACCGATTTATTTAACTCTCCGCAAGGGTTTTCTCGAGAGGTCACATACGCTGGCTTAAGTAGAAATGGAGTAACTATCAGCTGGCCAAAGTTGCCTAAATGGCCAAAATTGGCGTAGGTGGCTGGTAACGCCCCCTTTTGAGAAATAAAAACTTACCTAAGAAAAACGTAACTGAGTTACACTCTTGCAAATTGATTGGGGAAACTGGGGATTTTTAAGTTAGGCCAGCAAAAGCAGCCTACTCCTAAATAAACGGCGCAAATACTGGGGAAAATAATGTGGACAAATATGAAGTTATCCACTTTTGTAGGAAAAATTGAAAAACAGAGTATTTTTTAAATGGTGAGAGATTGGGAAATGTTGGTGTTCAGAGGGACCTGGGTGTCCTTGTACACAAATCATTGAAAGTTAACATGCAGGTACAGCAAGCAATTAAGAAAGCAAATGGTATGTTGGCCTTTATTACAAGAGGATTTGAATATAAGAGTAATTATGCCTTACTGCAATTATATAGGGCCCTGGTAAGATCGCACCTTGAGTATTGTGTACAGTTTTGGTCTCCTTACCTAAGGAAGGATATACTTGCCATTGAAGGACAGCAACGAAGGTTCACCAGACTGATTCCTGGGATGGGTGGATTGTCCTATGAGGAGAGATTGAGTAGACTCGGTCTATATTCTCTCGAGTTTAGAAGAATGAGAGGTGATCTCATTGAAACATACAAAATTCTTACAGGGCTTGATAGGTTGGATGCAGGGAGGATGTTTCCCCCGGGCTGGGGAGTCTGAAACCAGGGGTCACAGTCTCAGAATAAGGGATCGGCCATTTAGGACTGAGATGAGGAGAAACTTCTTCACTCAGAGGGTGGTGAATCTTTGGAATTCTCTACCCCAGAGGTCTGTGGATGCCCAGTCGCTGAGTAAATTCAAGATGGAGATCGATAGTTTTTTGAATATTAAGGAAATCAAAAGATGTGGGGATAGTGCAGGAAAATGGAGTTGAGGTAGAAGATCAGCCATGATCTCATTGAATGGCGGAGCAGGCTTGAGAGGTCAAATGGCAAACTCCTGCTCCTAATTATTTTATTCTTATGCTCTTATAATGAGTTTGCAGCACCTGAACAGCAATGTAGGTGTTCAACATTCATAAAAATGGCACTGCACGGTAGGCCATTCATCCACGTTAGGTCTTCTTTCTTAAAAGGGAGTCTAGTCTGCTTGGTAGTTTTGGCAAATAGCTGTATGTTGAACCTATGCTTATTTACAGAACTTTTTGCTTTAAGTAATGAATCTAGTCCGACTTTATAGCTGCACCCTATTTGCCATCGTGAGATTTTTACTAAAAGAACTGTAATTGTGTGCAGGCCTATGCGTACCCTCCAAGCAGCCCTCTTTATCTGCATGTTCTGAAAGTGGAAGCCAAAGATCAGAGGAGATCTTGTATAGTTGCATTAAAGAAGAAGCTGCTCTTATGCCATTGTCAGAGCCATCAGTCCATTTACATAACCTTCTTAATGAAAATCATCATCATCATCATAGGCAGTCCCTCGGAATAGAGGAAGACTTGCTTCCACTCTTAAAATGAGTCCTTAGGTGACTGAACAGTCCAATACGGGAACCACAGTCCTGTCACAGGTGGGACAGACAGTCGTTGAGGGTAAGGGAGGGTGGGACTGGTTTTGCCGCACGCTCCTTCTGCTGCCTGCGCTTGGTTTCTGCATGCTCTCGGCGATGAGACTCGAGATGCTCAGCGCCCTCCCGGATACACTTCCTCCACTTAGGGCGGTCTTGGGCCAGGGACTCCCAGGTGTCAGTGGGGATGTTGCACTTTTTCAGGGAGGCTTTGATTTGTCCTTGAAACGTTTCTGCTGCCCACCTTTGGCTCGTCTGCCATGAAGGAGTTCCGAGTAGGACGCTTGCTTTGGGAGTCCCGTGTCTGGCATGCGAACGATGTGGTCTGCCCAGCGGAGCTGATCAAGTGTGGTCAGTGCTTCAATGCTGGGGATGTTGGCCGGGTCGAGGACGCTAATGTTGGTGGGTCTGTCCTCCCAGGGGATTTGAAGGATCTTGCGGAGGCATCTTTGGTGATATTTCTCCAGCGACTTGAGGTGTCTACTGTACATGGTCCATGTTTCTGAGCCATACAGGAGGGCTGGTATTACTACAGCATTGTAGACCATGCAGTGGCAGTTTTCCTCAGGCGGCCGAAGGCTGCACTGGTGCACTGGAGGCGGTGTTGAATCTCGTCGTCAATGTCTGCTCTTGTTGATAAGAGGCTCCCGAGGTATGGGAAATGATCCACGTTGTCCAGGGCTGCGCCATGGATCTTGATGACTGGAGGGCATTGCTGTGTGGCGAGGACAGGTTGGTGGAGGAGCTTTGTCTTACGGATGTTTAGCGTAAGACCCATGCTTTTGTACGCCTCAGTAAATACGTCGACAAGTCTTGGAGTTCAGCCTCTGTATGTGCGCAGACGCAATCGTCATCTGCGTACTGTAGCTCGACGACAGAGGTTGCGGTGGTCTTGGACCTGGCCTGGAGATGGCGCAGGTTGAGCAGGTTCCCACTGGTTCTGTAGCTTGTTGACTGTGAGGTGGAGCATGGCAGCGAGGAAGTTTGAGAAGAGGGTTGGGTCGATAACGCAGCCCTGTTTGACCCCGGTCCACACGTGGATTCGGTCGGTAATGGATCAATTGGTAAAGGATCACGGCCTACATGTCGTCGTGGAGCAGGCAGAGGATGTTGACAAACTTTTGGGGGCATCCGAAACGAAGGAGGACGCTCCATAGACCCTCGCGGTTGACAGTGTCAAAGGCCTTGGTAAGGTCAAAGAAGGCCATGTATAAGGGCTGGTGCTGTTCTCTGTATTTTTCCTGCCACACTCCTGGAGTGCATGCTCTTAATGTCACAGGTCGTCATTCTTCGATATGTTTGAGGATATCTGCATCTGGAGACTGTGAGGCCTTAATAGAACCATAGCAGACCTAAAAAACATTTCCAGGACTGGAATTTTTAATAAATTAAATATATTATATATTTTTTTATATATATATTCAATATTTATTGGCTACCGAGGTGACCAGTGCCTTGAATCGTTATGCTACAGTGTCCCTCCAAACATCAACAGGATCAAATCTTGCAATCTGCATGTTACAGTGGTATCATGCAGGTGAAAACACAAAAGAACCTTGGACTTTACTGTCTGGTCAGATTACCCAAACTATCAATGGCATGCACGATCCGACACCAACTCTATCCCTTTCTTGAACAGAAAAGTACCCTGACCAGGAGCCAGACAATGTGTCTGCACAACCAACCATTTGCTCAGCAAGAATCTTAAGGCAGTCTCTAATAGACAACACATTTAGCTGAGTGCCTGTATCATTGAACGCACAACAGTCAACTGCATATGTTCCAAGAACCTAACCAAAAATGTAATTGGCTCTATTTCATTCAGCCTTACATTAGAACCCATGAATCATCATTATCATAGACAGTCCCTCGGAATCGAGGAAGACTCTTGCTTCCACTCTAAAAATGAGTTCTTAAGTGGCTGAACAGTCCAATACGAGAACCACAGTCCCTGTCACAGGTGGGACAGATAGTCGTTGAGGGAAAGGGTGGGTGGGACAGATTTGCCGCATGCTCTTTCCGCTGCCTGCACTTGATTTCTGCACGCTCTCGGCGATGAGGCTCGAGGTGCTCAGTGCCCTCCTGGATGCACTTCATCCACTTAGGACAGTCTTTGGCCAGGGACTCCCAGGTGTCAGTGGGGATGTTGCACTTTATCAGGGAGGCTTTGAGGGTGTCCTTGTAACGTTTCCTCTGCCCACCTTTGGCTCGTTTGCCGTGAAGGATTTCCAAGTCGAGCGCTTGCTTTGGGAGTCTCGTGTCTGGCATTCGGACAATGTGGCCTGCCCAGCGGAGCTGATCAAGTGTGGTCAGTGTTTCAATGCTGGGGATGTTGGCCTGATCGAGGATGCTAACGTAAAACATATCCATGAATAGAAGAGCATTTCACCCCGCAAGCCTTATTGAGTCTCATCCCATATGCACCGTTACCACATTAAGGCTACCAGTGAATCATGGAAAACAGCCAGATACATAAAACAGAATTTAAAAAATAATTATTGTGGTACAGGTGTGTTTTATTCAGGAACTTCTGCTTTGTGAAGTGCAATGTGTGTGTCTTCTATTTCCTAACCAAGCATTCCCCCAGTGGGAGGAGGAAATGAGGGGGGGTGGCTGCTGAGTGTCAGATTCTGCCTCGGGTGGAGATGGCCCAGTACTTTCTTAGTCTCTAGGTGGTCCTGCAACTACAGGCACTACAGGGATTGATACAGTGGCTACCTGGGCCTATACAGTATCTGAGGTCTGGTCACTGCACTGCAGGTACACAATGTCCGAAGCGCAGCAGTCTCACCTGCGCTGTACTGAGACCACACTGTTGACCCATTATGGAAATTTGAGGCGTATAATAATATATGGGTGAACTCAACAGGTAACTCGCAAGTGACAGTCTCAAGTGAGTTTTGATCAATATGAATAATAGGATATAAACTGTATCACAAAAATTTTCAGAATGTATTCCATGTATTTTAAATATATGAAAGAAAAATATGTTTACATATTTGGATTGTTCCAGAGGGAAATAACATGAGCAAGAAAGAATCATCAACATAGTTTGTGGCAGCAATTACATTCAAATGTGTATGTTAGGGGATAAGGGGTTATGGGGAGCGGGCAGGGAAGTGGAGCTGAGTCCATGATCAGATCAGCCATGATCTTATTGAATGGCGGAGCAGGCTCGAGGGGCCATATGGCCTACTCCTGTTCCTATTTCTTATGTTCTTATGTTAGTTCATATTGTTGGGCTCAGTAACCTTTCCAAGACTGGTTCCTGTAGTGATATCATCAATATTCACTCACTAAGCAAATATATATTTAAAAATAAGTGTTAAAGTTAATCATAATTCCTACATTGCTCTTTCTTGGTACAGCTTTATGGAGGCTAACAAAAGGATGCAGTTGTCTTAAACACTTACATCTGAAGTTCTTTTAGCTTCTAAGAATTGAAAATCTGAGCATTTTGTCATTCTTCCCAAATAACAATTTTCAAAAATGAAACAGTGGCTATTAAAGAGCACAATGAGAAACAAGAATGCATGTGACACATTTCTGTTCATAGGATCCTCTGAATAAGTGGGAAATTCAATGTTTCTATTATTCTCTTACGACACTGTCATTCATGATTATTATAATGGAAGACATTAAACCTTTGGTAGTATTTGAAAGTCAGACAACTCCAGTTGGATTACTATTCAAAGTGTTTGATTTAAATCTCAGCTTTTATTGGTACAGTTATAAAGCACTAGATTGATTGACTAATAATAGTGCATAGTCCACTTTAAGGAAGTACGGATTCAGTAGGGAATGACAGATCCATCCCTCTGAGCAAACTCCTTGTGAGGAAGCAACAAAACAGCAGTCACGTGGTCATCCACGGCCCAGTCTGCCTCAGTTTCCATGAGGAAGACAGTGACACAGGATTGAATAAAAACGACCTTTCCATAGTGGGAATCGGTCATGATATTGAAGGGAACAATGACCAACAGAAAAAAACTTTTGCAGAAAAGTTTGCAGTCTGTAAACAGTAAATCTTGATGAGAAATAGGCATTCTATAATGCTGCTGTGATTTCAGTTTCATTTTTGTTAACTGCATCACCATTTACTCCTTTGTGAGTCCATTAGTAGTTTCGTCAATTATTTGGTCAAGTTTTCTTGAAAATTACATAACTTTTTGCCTTAGTTCGAGTTAATCTTTATACTCGGTGTCAGTTTTCTCCAACTTGCAAGAAGGAAAGCAAAGCAATATAATGTTATTATCTATTCAATGACTAATGAAAATTAAAGCAAGTTCTATGGGCCTCAATTTCCCTCGGTCCTTTGCGCCATTTTTTTCGCACGAGGCATCTTTTTTTGTGTATTTATTTTTTTCAAAGTCTCCCCCTGTGATCTGCGCCGGTGTAACTGACTGAGTTACGATTTTTCTAGGGCAGTTTTTTTTAACATCATGTCTGCGCCTGTTTTTATAATTTTTCGCAGTTTTGCCAACATTTTTTCCTCCTAGGTTGTCGTATCAGGCCACTCCCAAAAAACCTTCTAGGCGCTGAAGAAAACCAGAGCACATTGAGAAATCAGCGCTGAAAGACGCCATTGTTTTTAATCGAAGATTTTTGAGGGAGTCAAGAACACTGTAAAAATCAATAATAAAGTTCAACTTTTTTTTACTTGTCAACATAGTAAATGGAAGTTTGTAGGGTTTCAGAAGTTTTCTTTTCTTTTTTACTCACGCCCACGCCACCACTGAACGTCTTGAAGCAGGGCTGGAGGGTCATAGCTTTGGCCGGTAGAATCAGCCCCGCGCCCAGACACGGGCTCGGCTACAAAACAAGCCTGGGGTAGTGGGGGGGGGGGTGGGGGGGGGTGGAGGAGAGAGAGCGAGGTGCCGATCGGAAGGCTTCTGAAGACGGCAATGTGTAGGGGGGGGGGGGGCGTAGAGAAGGGGAGAAGTCACAAGACTGCATTAGTGAAGGTGGGGGCGGGGGAGGTGAGGAGATGTCACAAGACCTTGGGTGTGGTCCATCCATACAGACCTTGGGGAGAGAGAACTGCGAACCTGTCCTGCCTGCTTCCCTGCCATTTTGAGCATCTTTCAAAGGTTAAATTTAAGTATGGGGGCAATACTGACAATGCCATACATTGTGCGAGCCTTCTGCATCATGGTGTTACGAAGGAGACAATTGATTCGATGAACATCAGACCCGTAGGGTGCTGGGCAGGAGACCTTACCCATGTCGGAAATATCGAGACAGGCATTCGTACCTCCACCTGAGTGATGCAGACTGTGTCAGAAGGCTGCGTTTCCGCAAATAAGTTGTAACCGAGATCTGTGAGTTAGTAAAAGCAGACCTGCAACCTAGAAGCATCAGGAGGATTCCTTTGTCAGTTGAAGTGAAGGTTACAGCTGCACTTTCCTTCTATGCCTCCAGCTCGTTTCAAGCTACAACTGGGGATGAGTGCGCCATCTCTCATCATGCAACACGTGTCTGCATTCGCCAGGTCACGGCTGCACTGTATGCGCGGAGGAATGACTTCATCAAGTTCCCCATGACTGCCCAAGCAATCCATGCCACGGCTGTGGGCTTCTCCAGGATTGCTGGCTTCCCAAACGTACAGGGCTGCATTGATTAAACATAGAAACATAGAAACATAGAAAATAGGTGCAGGAGTAGGCCATTCAGCCCTTCTAGCCTGCACCGCCATTCAATGAGTTCATGGCTGAACATGAAACTTCAGTACCCCCTTCCTGCTTTCTCGCCATAACCCTTGATCCCCGAGTAGTAAGGACTTCATCTAACTCCCTTTTGAATATATTTAGTGAATTGGCCTCAACTACTTTCTGTGGTAGAGAATTCCACAGGTTCACCACTCTCTGGGTGAAGAAGTTTCTCCTCATCTCGGTCCTAAATGGCTTACCCCTTATCCTCAGACTGTGACCCCTGGTTCTGGACTTCCCCAACATTGGGAACATTCTTTCTGCATCTAACCTGTCTAAACCCGTCAGAATTTTAAACGTTTCTATGAGATCCCCTCTCATTCTTCTGAACTCCAGTGAATACAAGCCCAGTTGATCCAATCTTTCTTGATAGGTCAGTCCCGCCATCCCGGGAATCAGTCTGGTGAACCTTCGCTGCACTCCCTCAATAGCAAGAATGTCCTTCCTCAAGTTAGGAGACCAAAACTGTACACAATACTCCAGGTGTGGCCTCACCAAGGCCCTGTACAACTGTAGCAACACCTCCCTGCCCCTGTATTCAAATCCCCTCGCTATGAAGGCCAACATGCCATTTGCTTTCTTAACCGCCTGCTGTACCTGCATGCCAACCTTCAATGACTGATGTACCATGACACCCAGGTCTCGTTGCACCTTCCCTTTTCCTAATCTGTCACCATTCAGATAATAGTCTGTCTCTCTGTTTTTACCACCAAAGTGGATAACCTCACATTTATCCACATTATACTTCATCTGCCATGCATTTGCCCACTCACCTAACCTATCCAAGTCACTCTGCAGCCTAATAGCATCCTCCTCGCAGCTCACACTGCCACCCAACTTAGTATCATCTGCAAATTTGGAGATACTGCATTTAATCCCCTCGTCTAAATCATTAATGTACAATGTAAACAGCTGGGGCCCCAGCACAGAACCTTGTGCACCCCACTAGTCACTGCCTGCCATTCTGAAAAGTACCCGTTTACTCCTACTCTTTGCTTCCTGTCTGACAACCAGTTCTCAATCCACATCAGCACACTACCCCCAATCCCATGTGCTTTAACTTTGCACATTAATCTCTTGTGTGGGACCTTGTCGAAAGCCTTCTGAAAGTCCAAATATACCACATCAACTGGTTCTCCTTTGTCCACTTTACTGGAAACATCCTCAAAAAATTCCAGAAGATTTGTCAAGCATGATTTCCCTTTCACAAATCCATGCTGACTTGGACCTATCATGTCACCATTTTCCAGATGCACTGCTATGACATCCTTAATAATTGATTCCATCATTTTACCCACTACTGAGGTCAGGCTGACCGGTCTATAATTCCCTGTTTTCTCTCTCCCTCCTTTTTTAAAAAGTGGGGTTACATTGGCTACCCTCCACTCCATAGGAACTGATCCAGAGTCAATGGAATGTTGGAAAATGACTGTCAATGCATCCGCTATTTCCAAGGCCACCTCCTTAAGTACTCTAGGATGCAATCCATCAGGCCCTGGGGATTTATCGGCCTTCAATCCCATCAATTTCCCCAAAACAATTTCCCGACTAATAAAGATTTCCCTCAGTTCCCCCTCCTTACTAGACCCTCTGACCCCTTTTATATCCACATCGCCTGGCGAGCACCTTTAGAGGATTCCGAGATATACAGGAACAGAAAAGGCTTCCACTTCATTTTGTGTGTGACGACATGCATCGCATCATGTCAGTCGATGCAAGATACCCTGGGAGTACCCATGATGCGTTCATATTACGTGGGAGCGTTATATGTGCCATGTTTCAGCAGCAGCCAGAAGGGCAGAGCTGGCTGCTGGGAGACAAAGGATACGGCCTCGCCACCTGGCTCATGATATCCCTACGCGTAACCCGGATGGAAGCTGACCGGGAATACAACATGTCACACATTGCAATGCGCAGCATCATAGAGAGGACCATTGGCATCTTGAAACAGCGTTTCTGATGCCTGGACCATTTCGGCGGCTGCTTGCTATACTCCCCTGAGATTGTCGGTCAGTTCGGTGTTGTGTGCTGCATGCTGCATAACTTAGTCATCATGAAGCAGCAGCAGCTGGTAGTAGAAGACCCACCTGAGGTGAGAGTGGCTGATGATGATGATGAGGAAGATGCAGTTGACGAGCAGGAGGATGAAGAGGACGAGGAAGCCATGCAACTACCTGAACCCGGAGCACGACGGCGGAGGAGGGCGGGCCGTCGAGCCCCTTTAACGATTGCTCGAGCCTTGCGCCAGCAGCTCATCCGTGAACACTTTGCTGCCCGAAGGCTCAGCGGCAACTATTCCACATGGACCATGTTTACTGTTTGGACCTGTTCCGTAATGTTGTGTTGTGTTAATGGAACAAATGATGGAAATTATTCTTGTTTACTTCAAAAGTTGTTTTAATAATCGAACAAATAATGGAAATGATTCGTCTTGAGTTCTAAAGTTGTGTTTAGAATGGAACAAATGATGGAAATGATTCAGTTTTAATGTAAAATATATTTTATTCAAAAGTTGAACAAACAGTTCATTTGTACTTAACTTTAATAAAAATTATTCTTGTATCAAACTTTACTTTAAGATCACTTACAAACTTTTAAACTTGTAAATTTACATAACTTACAAAAAAAATGTAATCTGAGAACAGTAACAACAATAGTAGTAACAACAGCAGCAAAGAAAGGCTGCACCCATCCATCTCTCCTCCACCTTATTCTAAGGCGGTGGCGCAGTGTTTCTGGGCTTGGTTCCGAGCTTATTCTTTCTAAGATCTCGGGTACTGTGCACCTCTTGAGTGGGGGGCGGGTGTCAGCGGCAGATGGCAAGTTGGAGGGTCCAGGCGACAAGTTGGAGGGCCCGGCTCTGGGCTCTTCAGAGGCTGGTGTGGGGATTAGAGTGGGAGTGACAGTTGAATGTGTCAATGGACGCGGGGTCTGGGCGTGTTCCCTATTGCAGCAGCTAACTCCAACATGCCGTCCGTCGTGCGCCCTGACAATGTCTCAATGACCTGCAACATTCCCTCATTCATGGTCAGTGACAGCACATCAGCTACCTCTGACATTCCCTCCCTCATGGTCACTATTCCCTCACTGATGGTACTGGACATCGTTCCCATTTCTCATGTCATTGCCGTTACTTCTCCCGACAGTCCCGATACCTCATCGCTCACCCCACTGATGGTGTCCAGGAGTGATCGGGTAAGGTCAATGCTCTCCCCACTCATTGCCATCATCTGAACCACATTTGTTAGATCCTGCACCTCAGGAGAGCATGGTCGAGCTTGCATCTCACCACTGGGACCCGCAGCCTGGGACAGTGGGGCCCTGGGTGTGCCTCGCTGCACCCCACCAGCATTGGGACCCGCAGCCTGGGATGGTGGGGCCCTGGGTGTGGTTCGCATCCCAGCACTGGGACCCGTGGCCTGGGAAGGTGCGGCCCTGAGTGTGCCTCGCTGCACCCCACCAATGGGACCCGCAGCCTCAGATGGTAGGAAACCATGGAATGTCCCACCAACACTCAAACCATTCGACACGGAAGGGGCTGTCACTGCAATGAGCGGCATCTCCTCCAAGGTCAGTAAAACAGTGGGGGCTTCATCCAGCTCCATCCCCTCCCCCTCACCCCCATGTTCTTGGTCTGGAGGGTTGGATTTGAAGATGTTCTCCTCTTCAGGCTGGTCCTCGTCATCAGGATCGGCCTTAAGTTCTGCAAAATATAACAGAACGCAGGCAAATGGTTAGCAGCAGAGGAGGGGGCAGGGTGGGTGGCATGAGTAGGCTCACACAGCGCAGGCAGCAGGCTGGTTTGAAGGACCACGATGAATGATAACACATTGCATCAACCGAAGTGTAGCTGACGGAGACATTCCCAGGAACCGCACAGTACTTAACATTTAGCAAAGCCAGACTGTGGAATTTGCAGGACTTACCCTCTCCCTCGAATGTGGGCCCAGCTTGTGCAGTGGTGGTTGCTTTTCTCCAGGTAGGACCCATCAAACCAGCGACCCTCTCTTCCAAGGGCCTCCTCCCGTTCAAGTTCACTCTCTTTTGTCGTGTGCCACCTTCCTCTGCAAAGATGAAAATGCAACTTTTTCGAGAGGGTGTCTTTCTGCTGAGTGGGACATACAAATGGTCACATTTACAATTGCAATTCCAGTGAATAAATGGAAATATTACTTACACTAACTACTTGACCAAGGTCCTGCCATTTCTTTTTACATTAGCCTCCAGATCTTGTGGTGGTCACCATTGCACAGTAATCTTCTGCAACTTGGTTCCGGCGTTTCTTCATTTCTTTGGGTGGAACTTTTATGTGACCTCTGCTGATGTCCAGCTCCTGCCTTCTGCCCTCAATCACAGTAACTAGTGCCTCCACTTCATCCTGCAAGAAATTCTTGGTCCTTACACCGCATTGCATCTTGTATTGCAGCTCTGATTTTTCCGATGCTCTCACACAGCACTCCTTCTCACACAACTGGCTCTTTAAAAATGGCCGATTGCCAACTCGGAGCTGTGCTGCGCATGCGCGTCAATTGCATCGACGTCAAAAATGTAATTTTTTTTCCTCGCGCATGAGCAGGAGGTGCAGCTTCATTTTTTGGCGCAGACAGCAGGCTCCACCCCCCCGAAGCGACTGGACACGCTGCGCGCCGCCAAATTCGAATTATACATCGGGGAAACTTTGGCAAATTATTCCCGTTGCATTTCTGGCCTAGAAACATAGAAACATAGAGAATAGGTGCAGGAGTAGGCCATTCGGCCCCTCGAGCCTGCGCCACCATTCAAGATGATCATGGCTGATCATGCAACTTCAGTACCCCATTCCTGCTTTCTCTCCATACCCCTTGATCCCTTTAGGCGTAAGGGCCACATCTAACTCCCTTTTGAATATATCTAACGAACTGGCCTCAACAACTTTCTGTGGTAGAGAATTCCACAGGTTCACAATCCTATGAGTGAAGAAGTTTCTCCTCATCTCGGTCCTAAATGGCTTACCCCTGATCCTTAGACTGTGACCCCTGGTTCTGGACTTCCCCAACATCGGGAACATTCTTCCTGCATCTAACCTGTCAGCATTTTATATGTTTCTATGAGATCCCCTCTCATTCTTCTAAATTCCAGTGAACATAGGCCTAGTCGATCCAGTCTTTCTTCATATGTCAGTCCCGCCATCCCGGGAATCAGTCTGGTGAACCTTTGCTGCACTCCCTCAATAGCAAGAATGTCCTTCCTCAGATTAGGAGACCAAAGCTGCACACAATACTCAAGGTGTGGCCTCACCAAGGCCCTGTACAACTGCAGTAAGTCCTCCCTGCTCCTATACTCAAATCCTCTCACTATGAAGGCCAACATGCCATTTGCCTTCTTCACCGCCTGCTGTACCTGCATGCCAACTTTCAATGACTGATGTACCATGACACCCAGGTCTTGTTGCACCTCCCCTTTTCCTAATCTGTCACCATTCAGACAATATTCTGCCTTCCTGTTTTTGCCACCAAAGTGGATAACCTCACATTTATCTACATTATACTGCATCTGCCATGCATTTGCCCACTCACCTAACCTGTCCAAGTCACCCTGCAGCCTCTTAGCATCCTCCTCACAGCTCACACTGCCGCCCAGCTTAGTGTCATCTGCAAACTTGGAGATATTACAAAACGGGTGTAACTCTGGCAATGTGCCAGAAAACGTGCTTGGGCAAAATTGAGCCCTATATTTCCAAACAATTTTGCATTCCTGCATTACAATACACATCAGAAAATATTTTCCTCGAAATAACAACATCAAAACGGGGTAATTAAGCACATTAAAAACATTCAATATTTGAGGGATTAACATAATTAAATTAGATACAAAATCTCAATAAGTGTACCTCCTTAAAGGAGTTATAATTAGCAATTATGTCATCCTCTTGCTGATGACTCAACCCTCCTTTAGTACCAAATATGGCATATTGATTGCACTAAAATGAGGTTAAAAAAGGCGGAAGCTTTGAGCCCATTATGAAAGAACTTTTTTCCTGTTAGGACTAATTCTAACGTAGCTCTCATTGTCAAATTTACATCTCCTGTGTGGCCTCAGTGCGCCTCATTGCTGGCTTGTTAACTTTTAACTTGGTTTTGGTTTCCTCTACCCTGTTCAGCAGTAGCTCAACCTCTGAGGTCGAGATATCATTGCACGACCCAAAGACACAGAATTCAACGTAACAGCAAAAAGCGACTGGCCAGGTTGAGATTCTTCACGTGAGACATAGCTATTTTAAGTGATTTGTTTAGTGATGTTTGCAAAATTTGTCACAGCCATCTCATTTAGTTTGTTCAATGTGCCTGATACCTGTAGTTTACAATACGGGTATACCAGTACGGTTTTAAGATTGACAAGATTGTTTGAGGTCATCATCATCATAGACAGTCCCTCGGAATCGAGGAAGACTTGCTTCCACTCTTAAAATGAGTCCTTAGGTGACTGAACAGTCCAATACAAGAACCACAGTCCCTGTCACAGGTGGGACAGATAGTTGCTGAGGGAAAGGGTGGGTGGGACTGGTTTGCTGCACGCTCTTTCTGCTGCCTGCCTGAGGTATTGGGTTACTGGAACCCTGCTTTACTAACTTCCTGATTTGGAATATTGTGAGCAATAACTTACACTGTTATCATCATCATAGGCAGTCCCTCGAAGCGAGGATGACTTGCTTCCACGCCAAAAAAGGATGAGTTCACAGGTGTTTCAATGAAGGACCTAATATTCCAGATCCTGAACTACATCCTGAAGGGTGGAAGATGCCTGTGCGTGGATTTTTTTAACGTGGGGTGACCGTTGCACACCAGCCACCACACGGGCTTGACAGAGCTAGGTCTTGGTCCAGTGGCAAAGGTTAACCAAGACGACTGGAGACCTGCTCTGCTGCATGGGCCTAGTGCGCACACATATCGCAGTGTGGGCTGGTCCGTGCTGCCCCTGGGCCCTCGCCTCTTCTGGGTTAAATGGGTATTTAATCAGCTCTTTGGACCAATTCCTGCAAAACAAATAAAAGAAAAAAGAAAGACTTGCATTTATATAGCGCCTTTCATGACAACCAGACATCCCAAAGCACATTACAGCCAATGAAATATTTCTCAAGTCACTGTTGTAATGTGGGAAACACAGCAGCCAATTTGCGCACAGCAAGCTCCCACAAACAGCAATGGGATAACGATCAGATAATTTGTTTTTAGATGTTGATTGAGTGATAAATATTGGCCAGGACACCGGGGATAACTACCCTGCTCTTCTTCAAAATAGTGCCTTGGGATCTTTTACGTCGACCTGAGAGGACAGACAGGTCCTCGGTTTAACATCTCATCTGAAAGACGGCACCTCCGACTGTACAGCATTCCCTCAGCACTGCACTGGAGTGTCAGCCTAGATTTTGTGCACAAGTCTCTGGAGTGGGATTTGGACCTCGTGACTCAGAGGTGAAACGTGTTACCAACTGAGCCACAGCTGACACAAATACCCTTGCAGCCATTGAAGGTAGTTTTCAGAGTGCTTCAGCACATTTGCTATCTTTTCCTCAATTGATGTCAGTCTTCGGTGGCCTGGAAAGCTTCACATTATTCATAGTGCTACAATTCCTGTATCAATGTATCTCTATTAGATCAGCTATACAAAATCCTGGCTAGACCACACCTGGAGTAGCGTGAACAGTATTTGCCTTGGAGGGAGTGCAACGCAGGTTTACCAGAATGAGGGGTCAAGTTACGGGGAGACATTACACAAATTAGGGTTGTATTCCCTAGAATTTAGAAGGTTAAAGGATGACCTGATCGAAGTTTTCAGAATATTAAGGGGAACAGATAGGGTAGATAGAGGTTGGGGATTCTAGGACTAGGGGCCATAGTCTGAAAATTAGAGCCAGACCGTACAGGAGTGAAATTAGGAAACACTTCTACACAAAAAGGCCATGATTTCTCCTTTTGGGTCGGGAGTGAGGCGGGCATAGCGGGGTCCCGGCAAACTGCCGGCTCCATCCTGCTCTGTTGAAGTGATTTTCCTTTGATGGGGCTTGTTAAGCCCGCCCAGCAAGGTTCCCGGTCAATTAAAAGGAAGCGGGTCCTGATGATGTCGTTTGATGACACGTCATCAGCCAGTTTCCATAAAGGGACTGTGTCCACATTGATTTTGACAGTTGTGCTGTCAGTGTTCTACAACATTGAGATGCTGCAAACACTGACACGCACTGTACAGAGGGGCACAGCTGCACCCATGACTCCCTACAAATGTTTATGGAGGGAGTGACAGGACGCAGGAAGGTCCTCTTCCCTTTCAATGGACAGAAGAGACCTCCCCAGGACACCAACGCAGCCAGTTGCACATTGCACAGGAGGGCACAAGCAGAGATGTCATCATGGGGACCTGGGTGCTGTGGCACAAAGCTTTCAATTACCTCAGTGGATCACGAACCATTACTGCAAAGCCACACTCAACCTCATCCTGCTGTGCCACTCATCACATCCCCGTCACTCTGCCTTCCCTACCCTACTCCTGCACATCCTTACTCACACCAACTTACCTTGCACCTCCACCCATCCCTCTCTATCTACATTATCACTTCCTCCATCTCACTAGCCACCCCTCACAAGCACCTTCATCCTAGTGCATACTAACTAACAATACACAAGGATAAGCACTTGGGTGTTTTTGCCAATGTTTATGTAAAGCTTCTGTTAATGTAGCGTCAAACATCTTTATTTTCAACACTTTGCCTTCTTGGACAGATTTGTGTGCACATTTGCGAGTGGCTTAGTGAATTGCAGTGAATGGTGAGACATAAGGGTACCCTCCGCAATGGTGATGAGTGTGAAAGGAATGGCTCGGGCAATGCAGGGCTGCTTTATGGAGCTGGTGTGGGGTGGTGCCAACCTGGCACATCATGTGGCAGGTCAGGATGTACAGCGAAGTAAGTGAAGTAAGTCTGGTCATTGTGAGGCCATTCCTAGCCTCCTGGGCAGCAATGTGGTCATGTGCTGTGTCCTGTGTCCTGTGCAGCATCAGTTGATTGCGGAGAAGGTTGGTGTTGTTGATGTGGCCCTGGTGTGCCTGGTGCTGTTGATGTTGGGGCTGATCGTGGTGGGATTCTGAGGACCAAGATGAGATTTTTTTAAGGACACCAATGCTGATGGAATAGATGTCAGCTAAAGTTGAGATAACAGAAGCAATCTGTCAGTGGTGAGAGAGGTTGCTCCAAAGAGGTGACAATGAATGGAGAATTTACTCCAAACACTTCCAAATTGCATAAAGCTCAAAAGTGAATTGCAAATTCTGAAAGCTCCAGCGTCTATGATTGGAAAGTGAACAACTGTGAAATGGGAGCTTTTATACCACTTTTGTAGCTGTCAGCTATCTGAGGAATGGAGAATCATTGCAAACCCGACCTACTTATCTGACGTGATTCCAGAGCACCAGGAACCTCATCAAAAAGCTGAAAAAATGGCAAGTACATGGTAAAATTCTGTTTAAGTACCTTTTAACAAGCTGTTAATGATATCAATTGCCTTCCCTATCGCTCGGCTCTCTGACACACTGACAGACCCAACACTTGGGAGATGAGCGTGGAGGTGGATTGACAGTGGGTTGTCGGCCTGCTGTCAATCTTTTCTATTTTGACAGCGGGCCCGCCTCCGGACCCGCCTTCTCAGCGCCACCAAAATTCCGGCCAAAGGGTGGCAGATGGTTGGAACTCTCTTCCGCAAATGGCAATTGATGCTAGATCAGTTATTAATTTTAAGTCTGAGATTGATAGATTTTTAAGGTACTGAGGGATATGGGGCAAAGGCGGGTATGTGGAGTTAGGTTGCAAGTCAACCATGATCTCATTGAATACCGTGGAGGCCCCGACCTGCGAGAGACCATCAGCAGGTCGGGGCCATAAAAGGAGCGGCAAGCGGCGGCCTGGGAACAGCATGGAGGCATACCATGGCGAGGTACAGCGCGAGCTGGTGCAGGAGGGCGACGGCAGCGAAGAGGGACGTCATCAAGGTCCAAGTTGGTGATTGGGGTGTGGGCAGGTACAGCAGGAGCGGCGAAGGAGCGGCGAGCGACTGCAGAGGGACGTGATCGAGGCCCAGGGGAGGCGTGAGTTCGGGGCCAGGGGCCCAGGGCCAGCACGGGTCAGCACACACTGCGATATGTGTGCGCACTAGGTCCGTGCAGCAGAGCTGGTCTCCAGTCATCTTGGGTAATCCTTGCCACTGGACCAAGACCTAGCTCTGTCAAGCCCGTGTGGTGGCTGGTGTGCAACGGCCACCCCATGTAAAAAAAATCCACGCACAGGCATCTTCCACCCTTCAGGATATAGTTCAGAACCTTCATTGAAACACCTGTGAACTCATCCTTTTTTGGCGTGGAAGCAAGTCATCCTTGTTTCGAGGAACCGCCTATGATGATGATGGAATGGCGAAACAGACGTAAGGGGCTGAATGGCCGACTCCTGTTCCTATGTTACTATAACCTGGCTTTAGCAATATCTCAGAGCTGGTGGGCTGTTGGAGTGAAGCCCAGAGCCACGAGGAACAGCACATTTGTTGATGGCCACACGTGAAAGGGAGATGACTGCAAGAAGTATCACTGTTGTGTAGCAGTCTCCTCTTTCTTGGGAATCCAAGATATTACAAATATATATTAATCACATAGCATGTACTACAGCCAACTGCTAAAAGATATCAATACAATCAGCCCTTATAGGTATCGTCTTATAAATATAATTATTTGCGTAGTGACAATTATGGTCAACATTATTTTATATTGGTCTTTTTATGTTACATAACAGTTGTTATACAATATAAAACAACAACTTTAATTCCTTATGCTCAATGTCAGGGGTTTAAGTTTGGTAAATGTCTATATTCCAGTCAAAGCATCCCGTTCCAGCATTACTTCAGAGAAACTGTTCAGTTTGCAGCTAAACATGTAGCAACGTTATGATAGTAAGACAAATGAGAACATGGGCAGGAATTACTGCTGTGGAACTCGGAAAATACAAAGTGAGGTAGTATTATAATTCTATGTATGTAAGGAAATTAGTAGATCAGAAACTCTTTTCCACTACATTAAGAAAACAACAAAATAATCATATAAGTGCATTGTACACTTAGGATAAACAGAATGAATAGTGGCTAGCTGTTTATTTTTAACACTGACATCTGTAATTGAATCCATATGTAGAGCACAGCTACACTGCTAATAGGCTTACATTATATTAAATCAAGATGAGCATGGCAAGCAACAGTAACAAAATATTCCTTAGTCATCTGTTCATTATACAATTCAGTAAGCAAACCTAAAGCAATTTAATTAGGTTATAAATAATGGTAAGAAATATAATAGGGATCAGGTCCCAAATAGACTCCAGGCTGGTTCTTGTACTTAAAGTTCAATCCTGTTTAAAAAAAAATGTTTGTTTTTTTTACAATTGCTGGGATCAGCTTTGCTGAAAATTTACGAGGGTGATAGCACATATAATAAGCAGCCTAAGGTGTCTGTCTAGGATGATACTTAATCCCAACATAGTTGACTCCTACAAGGTCACTTGGTTAAATTCTATATAGTCAGTCGACCAAATATAGGAATAAGAAATCAACCAACAGTTTACTTTTATAAACATATGCTGCTGTTGTTTCTCGAACTGAACTTGTACGGGTAACCGATTGTCAGAGCCAATCAGATGCGGTCACTTCGATGGGCGAGTGATATTGTTGATTTTGGACCAGCGGAACAACTGAGACGAATTATCTTCACCTTCTGATTCCCACGACTTTTCTTTTTAGATCACCACAATGTTGTCAATAAAGAATCTCATATTTGCAATATCTTCAGAACCTGCACTGGATGCATTGTGGGTCGATTCATTTCTTGCTATCGCACAGGCTGTAAAACTAACTTGATCTTAGCTGTTGAAAATCTGTGCTGCGGCAAACATTGGGGCCGATTTGGATTAACTTGCTGCCCACTGCCGCCGACAGTCCTCTGCTCGAACCGCCCTGTGCCACTTTCACCATGGCCTGGAGCAGACGGGAGGGGAGAGCCGCCGGGTAGCGCCCGCCGACGTCAGCGGACGGCCGATGCGCACAAGTGACCTCCCGCCAGATTGGTGCGGGCGGGAGCCGGCGGCAGTCGGTGGCGGGACGCCGGTGGACCGCAGCGTTCAGGTGGCCCTGTCCTCAACGGTAATTGTCAAGGTCCTGTAAAAAAAGGTGAGTGGAATGTTTTTAAATTATTTCTTTACGGGTACGTACCTGGATGGGATCCCCTGAAGGTCCTCAGATGTTTGCTTTTTGTTGGTGGTGATTTTTATTTTTGCCTCTTCGAACCTCCGTGGGCCCGACTCCTTCCTCGGCGGCACTTGGGGCGGTGAGTGTCTCTGCCGCCGAGGATGAGACCTCCCGCACGCTGCCGCCCAGATTGGTGGCGTACGTCGTTGATTTGCCGCCCACTTACCTTCGAGGGTCCTCGGTGATGAAAACCCCCCCGAAAGTACCGCCCACCGGTACCTCGCCGGCCATCGGCGGCATTTTGGGCGGGCGGTGGCCTTGACCAATTTTGATAATGGTGCTGCGTCTAGACCATAAGATTTTAGTTTTAGGCCCTGCTTCCATCTGGGGGAGCTGTGCAACACACCTTATACAGATTTCGCTGTTTAGTACTTCCAGGATGATACACCATGGGAGAGAGCCTGGGGTAGATTTTGGTCGGGGCTGGTCCTTTGTCCTCATCTGCATACTTGGGCGCAAGCTGTGGATGCTGTCCGCGCCTGTACAGGTAGCTCGCCATCGAGGAGATCAAAGTCAGGCTGTCTCATCATCATAGGCAGTCCCTCGGAATCGAGGAAGACTTGCTTCCACTCTAAAAATGAGTCCTTAGGGACAGTCCAATACGAGAACCACAGTCCCAGTCACAGGTGGGACAGATAGTCTTTAAGGGAAAGGGTGGGTGGGACAGGTTTGCCGCACGCTCTTTCTGCGGCCTGTGCTTGATTTCTGCATGCTCTCGGCGACAAGACTCAAGGTGCTCAGCGCCCTCCCGGATGCACTTCCTCCACATAGGGCGGTCTTTGGCCAGGGACTCCCAGGTGTCAGTAGGGATGTTGCACTTTATCAGGGAGGCTTTGAGGGTGTCCTTGTAACGTTTTCTCTGCCCACCTTTGACTCGTTTGCCGTGAAGGAGTTCCGAGTAGAGCGCTTGCTTTGGGAGTATTCTGTCTGGCATGCCCAGCGGAGCTGACCAAGTGTGGTCAGTGCTTCGATGCTGGGGATGTTGACCTGGTTGAGGACGCTAATGTTGGTGCGTTTGTCCACCCAGGGGATTTGCAGGATCCTGCAGAGACATCATTGGTGGTATTTCTCCAGCACCTTGAGGTGTCTATTGTATATGGTCCATGTCTGTGAGCCATACAGGAGGATGGGTATTACTACATCTCTGTAGACCATTAGCTTGGTGGTAGACTTGAGGGCCTGGTCTTCGAACACTCTTTTCCTCAGGCGGCCGAAGGCTGCGCTGGCGCACTGGAGGCAGTGTTGAATCTTGTCATCAATGTCTGCCCTTGTTGATAAGAGGCTCCCGAGGTATGGGAAATGGTCCACGTTGTCTAGGGCCGCGCCGTGGATCTTGATGACTGGGAAGCAGTGCTGTGCGGCGGGAACAGGTTGGTGGAGGACCTTTGTCTTACAGATGTTTAGCGTAAGGCCCATTCTTTCGTACGTCTCAGTGAATACATTGACTATGACTTGGAGTTCAGCCTGTCTATCTCACCAACAGAAGCATTCGGGTAAATCTTAGGATGGGGTTGGAGCGGGTTATGTTGGGGGTGGAGGCGATCGCAACTCCTGTGGAGTGATGGGAGCACCACTGGCTCAACAGAAATGTTTACCTTTTTAGAAAAATAATTTTCATGCTGAAGCATCCAGAGTGAGGCAGGCACCTGACCTGCTCATTGCCGACAAATTAATGGGGTCCAAACACAAGTTAGGCTCTGAGTTTACTTACTTAAGGACCAAACGCCTAATAAAATGTCACTAATTTAGCAGTGGGGCCAATGCTTGCGGGGATTAGGCGCAGGCAGTCCCGCTGCTAAATTGGTAAGCTCTTTGCCCGTTTAAGGCCCGAAAAACGGGAGCAACACATACAAACAATACTGAAATCCTATCTAGCTGTGCTGGGTTGGAGATGATAAATATCTGATGTCACTAATTGCAAAGAGTCGGAAGTAAACCCTGTTGCCCTCAGCAAAGTGTTTAAATCAGAAGACAGATGTTAATTTATCTTGTTTGTTGCAATGCACAGTGGTGCACGTCAACGGGAATGATCATGAATAAATACCCCTGCCAATTAGTGTCCTGATAGCCCTTCCTCCCCCAAATTTTGTCCCAGGGGTGTCTCAGAGTAAGCTGGACAGCATCCCGTGTTCAAATATTTTGAAATAGTCTTAAGTCTCAAACTATGGTCATAAATTTTCGCCCAATGGTTTTCGTTCTAGTAACTTACATTTAAAAAAATGAATCCTATGGGGGTAATTTTGTCTTTGGATAATAGTGTAAGACATATCGACACAACCACCTGTTAAATAACTCTCCCGCTTTTCATTTCCAGTGAATATTAACCAAGTCCAAAATACCCTCTGTGTGTGCAAGCTGTTCATATCATTGTCCAATGATGACATCAATATGTGTACTGTGGCTACAGAAAGCATAGTCTTGCAAGTCGAATTTGGGTCACTTTACATCACAAGATTTTTTTCCAAATCTACAAATTTGAAAATTAACAATTGGTTTAATCCCTATCTTGCTGAATAAATAGTAATTGTACAGCTAAGACTCAAATTGGCCACCATTTCCTTTGCCAGCGCTTGAAAGGTGAAAAGTTATGATGAATTCAAAACAAAATTATTGATTTAAAACAAGATGTATCAATGCATTGAAAGAAATTCAAAAAGGCTCCACAGAAATGTGAATCAATTGGTGCACTGTATAAAGCAGATTGTGTGTCAGGGATAAATACATTTGCCTTGGAGAAGCTGTTCTGTTCTGGATTGTAAATGGATGGAGGGAGCTGACATATTGGATGTAATAGATTTCCTTCTGTAAAAAAATCATATGCCATAAAACAGATGATAATGAATTACTAGCCCAATATAAAGTTGGAGATGTCAAAAATATAGATAAAAGTTTCAACGGCAGAAGAGCTGAGATGGGGGCCGAGACAGTCAATGTTGTACAGTGATGGATAGGAAGAGGGGTTTGATGCTCAGCTTCGGGTTGAACTGACCACCAAGGATTTGCATAGTCTGAATGTGTGGCCAATAAGGGGATGTAATTAATGGCAGGAGAGTGGAGCTTATTGTGAGATAAAATACAATGGGCTGGATTTCCAGTTGTCTATAGCCTCAGTTAGTGCCCAGAGGGGGTGGTAATGCGAGCGTTGGAGCTTAATGACCGGGCGCTCAGCTTTTAGCGCCCTGTTGGAAAATTCGTTAGAGGTTTAGTGGGGGTGCAAACCACTAGCGCCTGGTTGCTTACGATCACTCCGATCGTGATGTCAGTCCTGGTGCAATGTCCACGCTTGTGCCCAGCTCACTAAATTAGGTGTGGTCGCTTCATTTAGCGCCCGCCAATAACAACGTCTGGAAAGATAGTCAGTACAACCTTTCACAGTCGTTAACTGGTGGCTACTTAAAGGGATGAGGAAGCGCTTCCCTCGGAGGTCACAGTCAGCGCAATTTTTCCACAGAGTTGGTGGTGAGCCTCCGAATTTGCAGTGGCAGACAGACATAACAGTTCAGCTTGAGAAAAATTATTTTGGAAAACTTTAATGGGGACATTACTAGTTCACCAGCGCATTCTACATGCTCTAGCAAGGCGGCGTCAAGAGAGAAGGGCTGTTGGCCATGTCAGCAGCCGAAGGAAGAGAGCCCCTACACATGGGGGCAGGAGGCCTTAACCCCCATGGCTTTACCGGAGGCAACACTCATACCTGGACCTGTCCGAGGAGCAGTATGTCAGAAGGCTGTGTTTCCGAAAGGAGGTCGTTACAGAGATATGCCATCTCCTGCAGGAAGACCTGCAGCCTCATATCGGCACCAGGACTGCGCTGCCTGTCGCAGTGAAGGTCACGGTGGCACTCACCTTCTATGCCTCCGGCTCCTTCCAGGCTGCATCAGGGAACATGTGCAGTGTCTCACAATTCGCAGCACATCGCTGCATCCGCGACACCACACACGCTCTCTACACACACAGAATTGACTTCATTACCTTCCCGATGACCAGTGAGAAACAGGATGAGTGCACATGTGGGTTTGTCAGGATAGCGGGCTTCCCGAGGGGCAATTCACTGCACGCACGTGGCCTTGTGAGCACCATTCCAGAATACAGAGCTCTTCAGAAACAGAAAGGATACCACCGCCTAAATGTGCAGCTTGTAATGCTCGCTATCCTGGAAGCGCACATGATGCATTTATCCTCTGGGAAAACAATGTGCCATGACTATTTCAGCCACCATGGAAGGGCCGAGGCTGGCTGCTCGGGGACAAGGGATACGGCCTGGCCATACAATGAGGAACGCCGCCACCAGCAATATCATCAAACAGACTATAGGGGAGCTGAAGCAGCGATTCCGATGCCTGGACCGCTCTGGAGGCAGCCTTCAATACTCCCCTCAAAGGGTCTCACTATTCATTGTGGTGTGCTGCATGCTGCACAACTTGGCCATCATAAGGACCCAGGCCTTGCTGGTGACGACGACGACGACGACGACGACGACAGCAGCAGCCACGGAGGATGCAGCGTCCAAATGTTGGGGGCGGCTCATAAGGCATCAGTTTGCTTAAATGGACGGAGCTAAGGGATGCACTAAAAATGACTTCACATTGTTGCACGATAATGCCACATCTCCATCACAAGTCATACACCAGAGGCTGAAGGAGCCGGTCAAAGTAAGAGTTTATTTAACACACATCGCTGGACCAACCCCAAAAACCCACAACAAAATGGAGCATCGCCCCTTCAAATAAAACAAACAAACATTGAGAGTTGATTAACTTTTTATATACGTCCCATGGGGAGACATTTGCTCAGTGGGTCTTATGTTGGCATTTCCCATCCCGCTGCCTCACCACCTCCTACGCCTCCTGCTCCTCCTCAATGTGGCCTCAGTGCCTGCAGCAAGGCCGTTTGAGGGCTGCTGTGTGTCTGAGGCAGTCAGGACAGACGACCTTGCGATAACGCCCTGGGCCAGCTGTGGGCATGGAAGGCCCGACTGCTGACTGCACTGCCTCAGGGTGGGCGGCAGCAGTGTGGGATGGCTGGGGTGCAGGCCGTGGCGGGTGCAGGGGCGGACTGGCAGTGGCGGGAGCCAGAATGCCATCATCTTTTCGAAGGACAGCACCTTCCATTTCCAGCCGCACACTGCCCCTCCTCCAGGGCGGTGCCAGAGCATCAGGAGCAATAGGTGCAACCATAGATTGCTGACCTGCTGCATCACCGTCTGTTCCCCGTCCGACTGTGGGGATGACAGAGAGGATAGCGGCAGAGACTGCTTACATAGCATCACTCTGAGACTGCATAAGCGTAGGGAGCGCTTGAAACGCTGCAGTCTGAGAGTGCATGCCAGCGACCAGTGCCTGCGTGACATCACAAAGATCTTGTGTGGCTTCGGCCTGTGATGTCATGGCTGCTGCCACGTCAACCATGGCACGTGCCATCACCACTGTCGCTCGGTGAGGCCGTTTCCCGGTTTAGTCGGGCAAGCATGGTTGTCAGTGGACTGCTGAGATGCATGGGTAATGCTTGAGGCGGCCTTCACCACACTCCCAGCAAGTGCATCCCCGCTCCGTGGTACACTCCCAAGTTCACCCATAATCTCACGGTGCATCTGCGGTGACTCCCTGGGTGTAGCCTACAAATCCAGGTGCTCAGCTGCCTGACTGCGAGCAGGACACCTGGGCTGACTTGCCCTCCGGAGAGCTGCTGCCCCCACCCACCCCTAGCTTCCCCTCGTGCAGTGCGTTGCTGCAGGCCACGAGGGCCAGGAGCGTCTGCATCTGGAAACCCCGCGAATGTGCTCTCCTCCCCCGAGCTGGTCTCCCCACTCGCGGGCCCTAAGGACAGGTCGCGGTCTGTGGGCACACACGTCTCCACATCCTCCTCATCCTCCCCCCTAGTGTGATGACGGCGGCCGACGGGCAGGCTGCGGCTCATCATCCGTAAGCACAAAGCAACACAAGTGTGGGTAGCAGTTGGGGAGGGGGCAGGAAGGCAAGAAAGAAGGGGCACCGTTATTGTGGAGCTACATGTTGCAAGACAGGTGGGCTCAAGGTTCAAGGCTCTCACATAAAATGGACATCTCATTCACAAACCGTCACTGTCCCCTTCCAGGATGCCGCGCGTCGTTGCGTCTCTCCACAACCTCCAACAAGCCCACAAGCGGTGCATTCTCTGCCTTGCTCCCTGCTCCTCCATTTTGCTGCTCTAAGGGCAGTGAGCCAGTGGATCTGCGCATGCGCATACTTAACGTGCTGCACCTTTAAGGGTCGGCTTTTCCTGGGCTCGCAATCGGAGATCGACGCATTCGCGATGGGTCGGTTAAATTTAGCGGTGTCATTTTCGTTAGCATCACCCCAGCAGGTCAAGTGTGTAATGGCTGATTTTGCGCCACTTTTAATTCTTCGCTCAATTCCGATAAATTTCTCGGCGGGAGGTGCAAACCTTTTTCAAGGCGCTCAAATTACCGCTTGGCCGGGTTACCGCCCCAACTGAGGCGTGACGAATTCCCCCCCCCGATAACTTTGAGGTTCTTGATGCCAAGTTGCAGGAAATTGTGGCTCATCTATGACTTGATGTTCGAGAGGTAGTCTGACAGAGATGGTCATGGGACCAAGAGAAGTGGTGGAGAGACGGACCTGTGCATCATGGGGTAGAAATTCGTCGGTCTTTGTTTTCAGGCGCAAAGGAGGCAATGCGACCATTACGCTCACCCGAACCATGAGGCCCAATGCTGGCACGCAATTGGGGCTTGGGCCTCATCTTTAATAACTTGAGGTGAGAGGCCGGCGCCCATCGTGCTTTCACAAGCAGCTCACCCAACTGGTGTGTTGAAGCTTGTGCCACATGTTCTGCCGCCAGCAAGAGTCCAGTTCCTTCAAGCTCCACATGAATTAAAAAAATCAAAATGGTTCGTTCATGGCCAGTTCCTAAGTCACATCCATGCCAGGCGAGTGGTCCTAACACAGACGTTAAGCCATTCATTTAACATACATAAGGGATCTAACGCTTGTTTCAGGCAGTAGCCAAGGATCCCTGAAAAATCGGCGAACCCAATTTCAGGTTGGACATCTTTTAGGTGTTCTTTGCGGCACAGGAGGTTGGTCCCCAAAATGAGGGCAGTAGAACTGGTGCAATGAGGTCCAATTTTTACTCTTATCAGCGTACATATCAAGCTGATCTCGTGCCCATGGATGATATCACCAAGGGTCAGCATGTAGCTAAATAAAAGGAGGGAACTGGGGGTGAAAAGAAGATCCATCGTTGAAGATGTGCTGCCTGCATTTGAGTGGCTAGAGATGGAATCACAGAAGGTGGTCTCACAAAGCTGGTCAGGGAGGTTGACATGGTTTGCTATGTCAATCATTGCAAAGAGGTCCAGGAAGACAAGGATGGATTATGTCACAATCATAGAAGATGCCATTTGTGACCTTAGTTAGGGATGTCTTGGTTTTATGAGGAGGGCATAAACAAGACTTGAGAGATCTGACTAGGGAGTTCTGAGCAAGATGGCATGCACATTTAAGAACCTCACAGAGGAAAAGGTGATTGAATGTGTAGTGATAGATGGAGACAATGGTTGGGCTGAGAGTGGAGTGATGACAGCAGTTTAACAGAAAGAACTTTCACTTATATAGCGCTATTCATGACCTTAAGATATGCCAACGCACTTCACAGCCAATTAATTATTTTCGAAGTGTAGTCACTGTTGTAATATAGAAAAGCATGGCAGACAATTTGCACACACCAAGATCCACAAAGAGCAATGAGATAAACAACTGTTTTACCCACATTGGTTGAGATAAATATTGGCCAGGACACTGGGAGAACTCCCCTGCTCTTCTTTGAATATTGCCATGGGATCTGTCATGCCTACCTGAGAGGGAAGCCATAGCCTCAGTTTAACATCTCATTCAAAAGACATCACCTCCAACAGTGCAGCACTCAACCCAGATTATGTGCTCAAAGTACCTGGAATGGGTCTTGAAGTCAACTCAGAGGCAAGAGTGCTACCTCTGAGCCAAGATTGAAACACAAAGTGGGGGATACAGTGCCTGTGGAAAGGGAACTACTAACTTCAGCTAGCTTGGGAGCCAGGAGAGGGAGTTGAGTTTTAGGAGTTGAGTAGAGAGGAATGATGTGGACAGGAGATGGGTCTAATGGAGGAATTAGCCTTTGGATCAATGGAAGAGACAGTGAGGTAGAACTGGATGCTATCAATATTTATTTGCAAGCTGACCTCACATTTCCTGATAATATTGATAAAGGATAGCATGTTAGTGGGGACCAATGATAGACCTTTCAGGTGTATTGGAGGTGACAGTGTTGGCAGAGAAGGAGAATCCTTTCTGAGCAAAATAAAGCACAACAAATGGCAAATACAAAAAGTACAATGTACGTATAACATAATCACACCGGAATGGCTGTAATGGGTGAATTACCCTTAATGGGCATGGCTTCTAATTTAATTTAATTTCTGTCCCATTTTTAAAAGTTTGTGATATATGATGTGAATTTTGCTTGTGAAACCTCTCAGACATTTATTGCCCATCCCTAATTGCCCCTTGAGAAGGTGGTGGTGAGCCACCTTCTTGAACCGCTGCAGTCCGTGCGGTGAAGGTGCTCCCGCAGTGCCGTTAAAGAGAGAGTTTCAAGATTTTGTCCCAGCGATGATGAAGGAACAGTGATATATTTCCAAGTCAGGATGGTGTGTAACTTAGAGGGGAACTTGCAGGTGATGGTGTTCCCATGTGCCTGCTGTCCTTGTCCTTCTAGATGGTAGATATGTTGGGTTTTGGAGGTGCTGCCGAAGAAGCCTTGGCGAGTTGCTGCAGAGCATCTTGTAGATGGTACACACTGCAGCCATGATGCGCCAATGGTGGAGGGAGTGAGTGTTTAAGGTGGTGTATGAGGTGCCAATCAAGCGGGCTGTTTTGTCTTGGATAGTGTCGAGCCTCTTGAGTGTTGTTGGAGCTGTACTCATCCAGGCAAGTGGAGAGTATGCCTTGTAGATGGTAGAAAGGCTTTGGGGAGTAAGGAGTATTTATGTGGCTGGTTCAAGTTATGTTTCTGGTCAATGGTGACCCCCAGGATGTTGATGGTGGGAGATTCGGCGATGGTAATGCCGTTGAATGTCAAGGGATGGTGGTTAGACTCTCGTTTATTGGAGATAGTCATTGCCTGGCACTTGTGTGGCACTAATCTTACTTGTCACTTATCAGCCAAGCCTGAATGTTGTCCAGATCTTGCTGTATGCGGGCACGGACTGCTTCATTATCCGAGGAGTTGCGAATAGAACTGAACACTGTGCAATCATCAGCGAACATCCCCACTTCTGACCTTATGATTGAGGGAAGGTCTTTGATGAAGCTTCAGAATTCAAGCACTACAAAGTTTGATAACTTTTTCTCTGAAGAATATTTTACTATTTTGACTATGTAGTCCAACATTCTATTGGCTTTGTCGATTGCTGCTCTGCAATGGTTCAACATGTTTAGTGTCAAGCCTAAGACACACCTTTCAGCTTCACCTTTAGATATTTCAACATAATTCATGGAGTATGCATGTTATATATTTTGCCTTCGTATTTGCAGCACTTTACACTTACCAGCATTAAATCTCATCTACCGTTGTTCTGCCCACTTACACATTTTGTTATTTCTGAGCTGCCTCTTCCGATTTCACTGCCCACTTTGCATTGAGTTTCTGAACATTGGTGTAAATTAGAGACAGCAATACCAAACACTAAGGCAACCCACTCACTATTTTCCCTCACTCTAACATAACTGCACTAACAAATACTTGTTGTTTCCTACCAATGCAGCTGTTTCTTATCCATTCCAAAGGTTTACCCTAAATCTCCATAGCTTTAATTTAAATAAAAGCCTTTCATGTGGCATTTTATCAAAAGCCTTTTGGAAGTCAAGGTACAGCACATCATTGGGCCTACCACAGTCCACTTGGATTATTCGCATCTCCAAGGAGATGAGGAGGTTGTGCAGGCAGGATCTTCCCTTTCTGAATTCAGAAATAGACAGTTTCTTGAGCGATGGGGGGGATAAGGGGTTATGGGGAGCGGGCGGGGAAGTGGAGCTGAGTCCACGATCAGATCAGCCATGATCTTATCGAATGGCGGAGCAGGCTCGAGGGGCTGTATGGCCTACTCCTGCTCCTATTTCTTAAGTTCTTATATTTACTAGATTGTTATTGTATCGATGATCTTCAAGCTTATTTCTGATAGTTATTTTACATGGAATGGATGTAAGACGTATGGGCCGCTAGCTACCTGTGTCCACTTTGCCACCTGTTTTGAATATGGCCACCATGTTAGTCTGTTTCCGATCTATTGGCATAATCAGTCTCCTGAAGTGGATCAATTAGGATGAGCCGGCTCTTTATGTTAATGTTATTTAAAGCAAAAAAATGATAATCAATGGATCAATCTACTTCAACATCAAAGGCAGTATATGAAGTCAAGTAAACAAAACATACAGATGTTGGGAGTGAATTTCTGCACTTGTTCTCCCAGTTATCTGCCATAACTTTGGTGAAAGAGCTGCTGAAACCCCTGAAAAACAGCATAAACACCATTTATGCCAGTTTCTGTGGCTAAAGTTACTGCGGACAAGTGGGAGAAATCCTGCAGAACTCCACCTCCGTAGTCACAATGAGACGCGCCAAAAAATAACAAACATCGTTACAACTGTAGCAGTTCAAGTGACAACCAGCATTGTGACTAATCCAAGATGCAAACATGAAGAAACCAGTGCTGTACTCGTAAGTCTACTAGCTACTACCTGATTCCATTATTGTATACCTAAGGTTTAAAAAAGTTACAACTAAGCAATAATTTAATTGCTTTAACATCTTCTATGCAAAGATTCATATGTGCATAAATGAAGCAGAAAAGTCATCAGATTGATTTATGGTCGTCAGTGGACGATTACTGTTTGATTGATTACAGTTTAATCTCACAGTTTAATTGAGGCTTATCCTATTTTTTAAACCTGTGCTTCAAACTTCCCTTGTAAAATGTAAAGAAAATATTTCTCTGTGATTTAAACCAATAAAACGTCCAACCTGTACCTTAAGAGTGACCTGGAACCGAGTGGGTAACGAAAAGGGCCTTGTTTTGGATGAGGCCTTCTAATTCCAGTCACTATCATGAAGCTAATTCAGTTTATTTCTAAGTGAACCTTGGATTCTTTGCAACTAGAAATAGAACAGGGTGGTTTATTTTTATAAGGCATGCCTTTTATTGTTTCTGCTATATTGCGCAACATTTACAGTAAATACACCACCCATAAAAATACTTGCAGGCAGTTAATTTAATGCATTAATTTCACCCATTAAAACGGATGTGGGAAAGTTAAATCAGCAAAATTAAAGATTCACATGAAAATAAGATGCCACATAAGCAAGTGTAAGCAAGAAAGGGGAAATTGCTATTCCCAGATAGTGCAGCTAATAGGGCAAGGTAGGAAAAGTAACATCTTCCTTTTGGGACCTTGCTTTGGTAAGTGAGCCTTCGGAAAGATGGCATGCAGAGGGAGGACATACATACCTGCTAATTGTTCTTGAAAGGAAGATGTGAGTGTGGTAGGTGAGAGGATGAGACTGAGTGCATCCCTGTAGGACGCAGATAGTTCCTAAGACATAGCAGCTCAATAAAGATGCTTAAGTAGATTCAAAATCTAAAATAAAACAGGGGCAGGAAAATAAATAAAGCGATTGAAATAACTTTTGACATGCTTTTGTTCCTTTGAGAAGCAAGGCTGTAGAAAAATTGTCTGCAGCTATTTTGGTAAATCGTATTATCTATAACAATGTATCCAATTTATTTTGAAATGTTGGTAGCACGATTGTTTTTTCTTTTTGATGAACGCACATTTGATGTGTCTATGTGCCCTGGATGGGGAATAGGCTGCATTTTCACCATATGTTGTACACCCAGGCTTTACAAAGAGAACAACAAAGACAGTATGTTATAAATTTATTTTATACAGATTGCTCTTGTGGGTGGTTTGTCATAAACAAACAATTGAGAATGCTTACCTTGCCAGAATGCATGAATTGCTCACATGGTTTAATTTTAAAGAAGGCCTCGAGCAGCTGGAACAACTGTGAAGAGAAGCTGTATATTTTTGGCATTGTACACAGCATGCAAGTGTGTTTAATCTTGCTGTTTGGGGGGAATTTACTACTTTTAAGTGGGTGTGATTTAAAAAAAAACATGTAATGTCACAAAATGATTTTTGAAATTACAATTGCTTCTTTAAAATAAAAATGGTTGAAATACATTCAAATATTGTTAAATGTTTTAATAAGGTTTCACTTTGCTTTCAAAGCCGATCAAAATAAATTGCAAATAAGATCTCATTAAAAAGAGATGCACTCCTTTAAATAAATGTGAAAAATGTTGCAAACCCATGTAACAAAACAAACAAATACCATTCTCTAAATGAACAATTGGCACGTTTAATTTAAATGAGAATATTTCTGTCACTGCAAATTATTCTCAACAAAGGAAAGTACCAGTAGTAGCAGCATTTTCCTTTCTTTTGGCTTGACTCCCTTGCACTTTCTTTAAAGTGGTCCAATTTAATACCAGCAGAACTGCACTCATTTTAAATCAATAAAACATGCCAGTGCTCAAGCATTACCCTGGAGTACTATGCTCATTGTCTCTGCATGTTTTAGAAGCTTATTTTTCAGATACGATGCAATGTAAAACTGTGGACTTCACCTTAGTGTTTATTTAGACTCATAGGCAGTGAGCCAATAGCCTCGGGCTGCTGGCAGTTGCCGCTGTTTATACTTTCAACCAAATTGAAGGAAGAAGTAAGTCTGCATTCTTGCCGAGCTTAACAAAAGCGATATTTTCAGTTCTTGTTGCTGGAGGTTTTCACTTGCATACAATTTTACTTTCCCAATTCATACCATATTACGTTTTATGAGTTTTAAAGACAGAAAATCTGTACATTCCTGTTTTCTGAAGACACTGATGGCCCCAGGCCTAAAAGTCTGCTTAGTCTAGGTTTCTCATTCCAGTCAAATAGGGTGTTCCATTTCTGCATTCTTCACAAACAGTAATTAAAAGCTTGAACAATAACTAGTCGTGATCTACCTGAACTCATGATAATAAATTCAATTTGATGTGTTGAAGGATATCTGTGAAGCGATCAGTTAAAACCAAGTCAAAGTGCAATTTCCCCTCATCACCTACTTGCCTGTTTGTTGTAAAAGGTGATGATGTGTTTATTTGTGTACAGATGGGGGTGAGCATGATGGGAAAGGTTTTGACTTTTGGGTGACCAATCAGTAGCTCATTCCGGTGGTAGAAGAGGCGGCCGTTGTTGTAAGGCCCAGGCCTTGTTAGAATCCAACAGGCGAGCTGAGGGTCCCTGGTGCATGTCCTGAGACAGCTTGCCGGTTAGGACCGGGTTTTGTGTAATCTTCGATCAGTTCTATTCTATGTTCGATTTGCACGTTAAAAGGGGCTTACCATCTCGAACAGGCAGGTGCTTCAGCCGCCCAATGGTAAAGCCTTGCGAAATCTGCAGTAGGCTAATCACCGGGGTTAATGTGGCGCTATAACTTCCAACCCCTTTTTGAGGCTGTTACCTGTTGAGCCCAAATTCGACAGGTTAAAATAAGCCCCAAATGTCTCTAAAATAGTTTCATTAAATTTCTCACTTGCTATAAAATCATGAGAATCTAACTGCCTGGGGCTCAGGTGGCTCAGTTGACAAAGTTAGCACATAGTTCAGTCATCTGTCCTAGAAGGTCCCCACAATCAGTACTGAGGCAATTGATCCCTGTGTTAGAGAGGGCTCCTGCTCCTGATTCCTATGTGGAAGTTCAAACACGAGGGTGGTGGGATGAGGACAGGATCAGGTTTAGTTGTGATGCCTCCCTTTGTAGAATAGGCTACCAATCAAACATGAAGAAAAGGCACTTGTATGAGGTACAGAGAACACCTGTCAGATTGTAACCCAACAGGAGAGGATGAGGGGAAAATAAAGAGGTTAAGGTTAGGTTTCTGTTAGAAGAAAAAATGTGATTCCTTTTTAATTTTCTAAGGTCACGTTACTGAACTTTCACAAATGATGAGTTCAGAGTGGTTTGTCATGAAAAAGACAATTTCTGCTAATGCCACATACTAGTTAGGAATCTTTAGAGACAACGAGGCATTTTACAGAAATCTAATTTAACAAGTAATCCTAAAGATAAGCCTGTATTCGAAAATGGTGATGGTTTTTTAACATATTACCACATCTACTTGCAAATTGCAAAGCCATTCAATAGTTGAATATGTAGGTCCAGTAAATTATAATATAATGCATCAATTCAATAGGCTTTTGTTTCACAAAAAATAATCTTGCATTCTCTTCTACCACTATTGTGACCTTCATAAGAACATAAGAACATAAGAAATAGGAACAGGAGTAGGCCATATGGCCCCTCGAGACTGCTCCACCATTCAATAGATCATGGCTGATCTGATCATGGACTCAGCTCCACTTCCCCGCCCACTCCCCATATCTCCCTATCCCCTTATCGTTCAAGAAACTGTCTATTTCTGTCTTAAATTTATTCAATGTCCCAGCTTCCACAGCTCTCTGAGGCAGCGAATTCCACAGATTTACAACCCTCTGAGAGAAGAAATTCCTCCTCATCTCTGTTTTAAATGGGCGGCCCCTTATTCTAAGATCATGCCCTCTAGTTCTAGTCTCCCCCATCAGTGGAAACATCCTCTCTGCATCCACCTTGTCAAGCCCCCTCATAATCTTATACGTTTCGATAAGATCACCTCTCATTCTTCTGAACTCCAATGAGTAGAGGCTCAACCTACTCAACCTTTCCTCATAAGTCAACCCCCTCATCCCCAGAATCAACCTCGTGAACCTTCTCTGAACTGTCTGCGAAGCAAGTATATCCTTTCGTAAATATGGAAACCAAAACTGCACACAGTATTCCAGGTGTGGCCTCACCAATACTTCCCTGCTTTTATACTCCATCCCCTTTGCAATAAAGTATGAGTAACCTTCATGCACTGATTTGTTAGCACTGTTATTACATTTGTAGCATTGAGTGATTTTTAAGTTTTACCTTCTCAACAAAAGATGCACTTCGTACTTTACGTAATATATGGTAATTGGTAAATAAAAACCTTCATTGAAATAAAGCTTTCCATGTCCTCAGGACATCACAAAGCGACTCACAGCCAATTAATTCATTTTGAAGTGGAGTCACTTTTATAATTTGAGCAAACACAGCAGCCAATTTGTGCACAGCAAAGTCCCAAAAGCAGCAATGAAATAATTGCCCAGTTAATCTGTTTTGATGGTGCTAGTTGAGCAATAAACATTGCTCAGGAAACAAGTAGAACTCCCCTGCTCTTCATCAAATAGTGCCATGGGATCTTTTAGAAGGTAAACAGATCCTCGGTTTAACACCTCATCTGAAAGACGGCACTTTGAACAATGCAGCACTCCCTCAGTACTGTACTGAAGAGTCAGCCTAGATTCAAGACCTGGAGTGGGGCTTTAACCCACAACCTTCTGATATAAGTCGTGGCAACGTAGTGTCTTCCCGTTGTTAAATCCTGTGTCACAGACCATTGGTCAGCCAAGAAGGCTCTGGTATGGTAAGCGTCGTGCCAACAGTAAGCCGGTGTTTTCTTTCTTTCTCAATTCAAATATTTTTGAACGAGTTATCAGCCATTTTCTGTGGTACTTACAGCTGAGATCGGTTCTGGAATGTAAAGTATTTGTGAAATTTTACTTATGTATTTTAAGGGAGGTCGACAGAGCGGAAGACCACTTAGGCTGTAAGTGCTACAAATTGTCTCATAAAAAGCTTGAGTTTCTTTGCCCTCTGTTGATAGATTACCGTATTCCACTAGATGGCATCATATATGCACAGTTACTTGAAGAGTCATATGTAACACATAACTTCAAATGATTTGTTTTTAAATCAATACTATATTATTTCCAGCAGGAGTATGTGGATGGGACTGCTGGATTCCTCTAAATCCTACAGATGTTGTAGCAAGGAAGGCAAATTACTTCATCTCCTACAGGAATGCTGAACGTTCTTTGTGTAGGGAGGTGATGTGATCGATGATCTTTGTAGAGGGATGTGATTGGGGCCCAGGAGAGGCGAGAGTTCGGGGCCCAGAAGAGGCGAGGGCCCAGGGGCAGCACGGGCCAGCCCACACTGTGATACTTGTGCGCACTAGGCCTGTGCAGCAGAGCTGGTCTCCAGTCATCTTGGGTAACCCTTGCCACTGGACCAAGACCTAGCTCTGTCAAGCCCGTGTGGTGGCTGGTGTGCAACGGCCACCCCACGTTAAAAAAATCCACGCACAGGCATCTTCCACCCTTCAGGATGTAGTTCGGGATCTGGAATATTAGGTCCTTCATTGAAACACCTGTGAACTCATCCCTTTTCAGCATGGAAGCAAGTCATCCTCGCTTCGAGGGACCGCCTAGGATGACGAGGGAGGTAGTAAGCTTCTTGGAATGGTACATGTCCTATTTGAACCTACATTTTATTTAAGGAAATCGAGCCGTGGTATTTGGGCCTCATTATAAAACCAGCCTGGTCTTTTCAGCGTGTATAACACTTAGAATGCACACATTATGCACTTGGAAAGCTCCAATTCGCCACAGCTTTGGATAGATGTGTACTGGAAAAGCCTCAAATGAGTTTAGATCAGATATTTTGGAAGCTGAATAGCATCAAGGTATCCAAAATAAGGGGGTGGCACCACTTCACCAATGAATTTTAAAAAGCCCAAGTTTCTTGACAAGTCCCATGTTCAGCTGTACCCATTCTTTTCCTTGCTGGAGGTCCCAGTGGAGAAAAGACCATTTATTTCAATGGCAACTGACAGCTCAGGCCAGCCTGGAAGCTACCCAAACCTTAAAAAACTGGCTGCATACTGGCACCAACACAGCTGGCAAAGTGCTTTCCAGACAATTTCACATAAAGTAAGCAATCCTAGCAGCTATTCTGTTGTCCAAGTTTCATGGCTAGCTACACTTTCTATCAGTTAAGGTGCAATGCCCATCATCGCATTGACATTTCCAGATTCACTGTTGGCTGTCCCATATTGCTTTCAGTCACTCCCTCCGAACTGAGCATGGTAAACGGTTCGACTGCTGGTATCAAGTTCTTGTGCCCGTACACCAATGACTTGTCATGTGGAAGACTGGTTTTTGATTTGTTGGCCACTTCACATGGAAGCATTTCCTGAATGTTCTGCCAGTTCCTAAGGGTGGTGGACAAGGGCTTCATCCTGTTGGCGATGTTGTCTCAAACTTATTGCCTAGTTTTTGCCAATTCAAATCCTGAGACATTTGCTGAAGGTTGCACAATATCGACTCACCTGCCAATTTTTCCTCTCTTCATGCGAAAAGTGTTTAGCCTTTTCTAATGTTTTGACGATGCAACTGAACTTGTGAACTTGTGAACTAAATATTCACAAAGCCACTCTGTGATACAAACACAGAAACATCCATTAAATGTTCACAGATATTTAAATTGAACATGATTTTCAGTGAAAACAGTAGAAGAGCTAGTCCTGGATGTAAAGGTCCTTCGCCCTTCTTGCGTTGTTGTACTATTCTAGAAACATAAGTAAAAATACTGTCTCGTTACTAAAATAGGGAGGTTGGCTTTTGAGGGGCGGCCAAGTCCAGGATTCTCGATAAATGATATCCCGCGACAACCCATCATTGAAGAGTAGCAAGAAAAGTTTGCCCCTATCTACGGGAAAGGTTAATTCAATTGTTAATACAGCAAGGTTTAGTTCTGTATAAGTGCATGTTATGGATTGCTTCTGTTGAGAAGTACAGCTGGGGTTGTGTTCTGGCTTAGACGACCAGAACAGACCAGCCTTGGAAATATTGCTGGTTCCTGTCCCTGTGAGAAAATAACATTTGAGAAAACATCTACAGGTCTAGTTTTCAAGGGTACAGAGGGCTGGTGGGATTTGTTTCTCCTTTGAAAATCACTTTGGAGGGCAGACATCATCCTAGATTAATGACGTTGATGAGAGATGTGTTGCTAGTGGTTAGGATTGGATTGGCTGGGGTTGTTTTCTTTGGAACAGAGGAGGCTGAGGGGAGATGTAATTGAGGTGTATAAAATTATGAGGGGCCTAGATAGTGTAGATGGGGAAAGGACCTTTTTCCCTTAGTAGGCAGGCCAATAACCAGGGGGCACAGATATATAGTAATTGGTAGAAGGTTTAGAGGGGATTTGAGGAGAAATTATTTCACCCAGAGGGTGGTGGGGGTCTGGAACTCACTGCCTGAAAGGGTGGTAGAGGCAGAAACCCTCATAGCGTTTAAAAAGTACTTGGATATGCACTTGAAGTGCCGTAATCTTCAGGGCTACGGACCCAGAGCTGGAAAGTGGGATCAGGCTGGATAGCTCTTTGTCGGCCGGCACGGACATGGTGGGCCGAATGGCCTCCTTCCGTGCTGTAAAATTCCTATAATTCTCTGGTGAAAGATAGCAAGCAGCATCATAGAATAAACCAACTGGGATACAGGCTGCAAATTTAAAAATATCGGCCTAGAAATCCCGGTCCTCTGCTTCCCATGGGCGCTCGACAGAAAAAGGTAAAAAAGATGCGCACCTACCTGTTCCTGTTGCGCCCACCAGTGATCCCGATCCTGAGGCCTCCTCTCCCTGCGCATCGCAGCGTGTGCATGTCGGGATGGACGTAGAGCTGGAGTCACGTGGTACTGGGCAGCCAATCCAGGTACAGTATTTTATCATTCATAATAATGGGGACTCCGTAATTAGGAGTTCCTATAATTATGATTGAGAACCCCCCCCCAAACACACAAAACACAAATAAAAAATAGAACAAAAGTACACCACATATTTACGATTAATTTAAATTAAAGCTAATAAATGTCATAAAAATATATATTTTCCCAATTTTTAAAAAAGTTTTTTAATTATGGCTTAAAATAAACTTACCTTAGTAGGCAGGATTTTTAAACATTAAACTGTGTTTTAAAATTTTATTTTACTATGTTTTTGTGTATTTTAAAACTCTTATGCCTGTAACAGTAGGCTATATGCCTGCTTTTATCAGGCGCATGAGTTTTAAGGACATTTGCCGGGCAAGATATGGGTAAATCCCGCAATCTTGCCCATACAAATGCCCTGGCTCCTGAGATATGTTGGATTTGTCAAGTTCCAGCTTGACCGATCGGAAAAGTCGGTTTTCAGCACATGCATATTGGGCGCTGAAAACCGGCTTTTGCGATGCCTTCCCGGGTCTGCACACACTCCGTACGGACCCGGGAGGCCGGAATTTCTGGGCCATCATCAAAAGAAAGTTAGAGATCATCATCTTGCAAATCTTCTACCGTCCCCCTCTCCTCAAACTGTTGACTCATTGCTAGGGTAACATTGTCACACCAAACATCCTCCGATATCTCCTCCAAGTGTCTATTATTTATAAACAATTATAAACCATTATACATTAAACCCTTGAACTGATCTGCCTTTGCTTTGTGTCCCAATTGTGTCTATTTCTGGGGCACAATGAAGAGGAAAACTGGGTGGAATATACTACACATAAACTTCCTCTCTGGTGTGCTTCAGTGTATAGAAAGAGGAGCCAACATTTCCCTTTTAGTTAAATGGATGGTTTCATTCGGATCTACGACCGTGGTTTATTTGGGAATTTAGAAAGAGTGTGAATTTGGAGAAGAGGGGAAGGACCTAATTGGAGGAGGTACAGTGGCAGCGGAACCTGCAACGATTTCCAAAAAAAACAAGGACGGCAGGTAGGTGATTGGTTGGTGAGTATTAAGGATTTATTTTTCTCTCTTTTCTCACTAACCTAGGACTGTAGTTTAAACTAAGTGCGGGAAACTATAAAGTACTGCATTAAACTTATAGCTTAACTAGTTAAACTAATTAATATAACTACAAATAATCATTGAATAAAGACATTAACAAATTAAATAAATAAAATAAGGCTAGATACGGCAGGGCAGGTTGTGTGTCTGGGCTGCAGTATGTGGGAGTTTGTGGACAGCGAGACTGTCCCGAGTGAGCACGTCTACAGGAGATGTCTCCATCTCCAATCTCTCTGGCTCAGAGTCAGTGAGCTGGAGCGAGAGTTGGAGACACTCTGACACATAAGGGAGGGGGAGGAATTTCTGTACAGTTTTATCCAGAATACAGTCACAACCCAGAGGAAAACACAGGTTCAGGAAAGGGAGGGTATGACTGTTAGGGAGCCGGGTAGCGGGCATTTAGGAGAGGTTGAGCAGGAGGTTCCGCAGACATTGGTCCTGTCCAACAGGTACGTTGTACTCGCTACCTGTGAGGACAAGGAGAAAGACTACAAGAGGACAGCCACAATGCAGACCAAGGCATGGTGGCTCAGTAGGCTGTACGGGGATGGGGGAGGTGGGGGAGTGCGGAATAGCAGAAGAGAATGTGGTAGTTATAGGGGACTGTATAATTAGGGGATAGATAGTGTACCCTGCAGCCAAGAACGAGAATCCCAAAGTGTGTGTTGCCGAGGTGCCAGGGTATGGGATATCTCACTGCAGCTGAAGAGGAACTTGCAAAGGGAGGGGGTAAATCCAGTTGTCGTGATCCATGTTGGAACAAAATACATCGGTAGGAACAGGGAGGAGGTCCTGCTGAAAGAGGATCAGGAATAAGGCTCTAAATTAAAAAGCAGGACCTCGAGGGTAATAATCTCTGGGTTATTGCCTGAGTCATGTGCAAATTGGCATAGAAGCAGACCGATCAGGAGAATTAACACGTGGCTAAAGGGCTGGTGTGGGAAAGACAGATTCCTTTTCATGGGACACTGGCACCAGTTCTGGGACACAAAGGAGCTGTACCGATGGGACAGGTTCCACCTGAACTGGGATGGGACCTGTGTCCTAGTGGAATGGGTAAATAGGGAGGTGGAAAAGGCTTTAAACTAGTTAGATGGGGGGAGGGATCTACAAGAAATATAAGCAGCCTAAATATAAACAAAAGAGGAAAAGAGAGCATTGTAAGATTTCTAAATCTCTGCCATTAAATTGACAGCAAGAACGATTCTTTTAAAACAATTTGGAATAGTTTATTAAGCACGCACACATGCCCACATACCAGCAGTCACCAGCTATCTTACAGATCTACTTAGTTACAACAGATACAAAGATGTTACAATAATGATTTATAAAAGGGTATACGACACTTCCCTCTGGCAAAGCACATGGCCTGCTTCTTTGTCTGTAGAGGGAGGTCCTGCTTTTGCAGTGCGCTTAAGCAAAGAGAGACCCAGCAATCTTTGGCTTGACTCTTTATATCCCTTCAGGCCATTGTTTCTCAGAAAGCCTCAGGATTGACTATGGTTTTGAGGAACGTTCCTGATTGGCTTCTCCTTATACATGTGTTTGTCTGGAGTCCCGGTGCCATTCGTTGATTCGGTTAATGGCTTTCCAATTAACACCTTTTCTAGTTTAGTTTCAAAGCCATGCTTCCTTTGTACCTTGAACTCTGCCCAGCCAGAGGAGACATAATCTTGGGGACGTCATCCATTTTGTTTCTTTCAAAATTGCAGCCTTTCCATATAATCTACACCTTCAACATTTATATATATGTACAGAATCAATTTTATCATCACTAAACACTTTTATTCTTACAGCATAGGAAAGAATAAAGTGAGGGAGGACATTGATGGCAAGGGAATAAATAGAGTTATAGGACAGGGGGCCCGCAATTGCCCCTTTTTGCGCTCTGTTTGCGCCTCCTGGGGTGCAATAACCTTTTCGTCCAGGGGAGGACAGTGCTACTGCCTCCTGGGAAAATGCCCTGGAGGTTTGGTGGGTGCTGTGCAGGCAGCGCCGCACCCCACCATTAGCACCCCGGACCGGCACGCCGGCCTCTCACCGCCCCACACCGGCCCCTTTGTGCCCCGCGAGGGATATTGCCCCGCGGGCCGCGAGGATGGTGGACATCCACCGTCGGGGCACCCCTCAAAGGCGAGGCCTTTGTCGCCCTGGGCCACCATTTTATTTTGTCGGCCGATTCTTGGGTCGGCCTGACAATGGCGGCCGTCGCATCGACGGGGCCGCCATCAGGCAGCCTAGCACTCCGTTTTGGGTGCCAGGTCACTGGCCATGTCGTTAGCATCCCTGGTGGCCCAGTGGCAGCCACCAAAGGGTCTGCAGAGTGAGCAGTGGCCCTCCCCTTTAACTGAAGGAGAGGCGCGTTGTAGTGCATCAGCGCTACGCAGATGCTCCAACGAAGTGGAGCACCAGAGACAGCGCTCCACCTCATTTCAGGGGCGAATGCAGCAAATCCGTGTCAGGAGTGGGACTTCTGGGCCGGGCAATAAAAGTCCCGGCCCTGGAAAGTTACCGCCCCCAATTGGGGATTGGGACAATTTTGGATCCCAGGGATCTAAAAAGATGGTTAAACATAAAGTGAGAGGAAATCCTATTAAAAAGGAGTAAAACTGTCTGTGCATTGCAATGCACACAGTGTCCGTCATAAAACAGGAGAGCTGGAGGCAATCATGCATTGCGAGGAAGCAGACACAGTAGGGATTACTGAGACATGGCTACAGAAAAATCAGGGCTGGGAATTAAACATTGCAGGATATAACATATTTTGAATGGACAGAGAGGGAAAAAGGGGAGGTGGAGTAGCTGTACCTATTGGGGATAACATAATGGCAGTAAAAAAAAGTGACACAGCTATCAACAAGACAAAAATAGAATTCATATGGCTAGAAATAAAAGAGAATAAGGGATCAATCACACTACAGTGTTGTCTACCGACCGCCTAATAGTGGAAGGGAGATGGAGGAAGAAATATGCAGACAGATTAGAGAAATTAGTAATAAATGTAGATTAATAATCAGGGGGGATTTCAACTCCCTGATATAGATTGGACAGAAGAGGTAGGTAAAGGGGATAAGGGAATGGAGTTCATATAATGTGTACAGGATTCCTTTCTAACCCAATATGTAAAAAGCCCAACAAGGGAGGATTTACTATTGGATCTAATAATGGTAAATGAACCAGAGCAGATAAGAGGACTAAAAGTAGGGGAACATCGAGGCAATAGTGACCATGATATAATACACTTTAAGATGATAATTGAGCAGGACGGAAGTATGACAAAAACAAGGGTAATAGATTGGAGAAAAGCTGATTGTGAGGGGCTGAGAATCAAACTTGGGGAAAATAAAATGGGCAACAATATTGGCAAAAAAAACGATGTAGAACAGCAATCGGAAACATTTAAAATGGTGTTCAACAGAGTGCAGGCACAATATATTCTGCTAAAAGGAAAGAACAAACTAAACACTAATGAGACTCCATGGAGGAATAAAGTCATAAGGGAACAATTGAGGGTAAGGAAAGAGGCATACATTAAGTACATAGTAGCATAATAAGGGAGAACATGAAAAGATTAGGAGAGAAATCAAAAAAACAATTAGGAAGGCAAAGAGGTACTATGAAATTAAATTATCAAGAACATAAAAAATGAAGTTGGGATGGGAATAGGGCCATGAAGGGATAGACAGGATAATACCACATCTAACGATAGAGATGGCAAAATATTAAATAAATATTTTGCTTCAGTATTTACCAGGGAGATAGAACAGGTGGACATGACATTGCATAATGAGATTAGTAATGAGATAATTATTTTTAAAATAAAAAGAGGGGATATATTAAATGGAGTGACTATTTGTCCTAACTCGCGCATCTGCGCATGTATCTCCTGCGCATGCGCAGAAGCGAGAGTTAAAAGAAATAGTCTCCGACTCCGCCCCCCCTCTCCCGCAGTGCAATTTACACTAACTCGATTCTGCACATGCGTCGGCACCAGCCCCGAACACCACATTACCTGCTGAGCCTTTGAGCCCTGAGGTCCCTGATGGGCCCCTGAGCCAGGGTGAGAGCGGCGAGCAGAGGGAGCCGGCGGGTGACCAATGGGGGGGAAGGGGGCGGTGGAGAGAGAGGGCCTGTTTGCGGAGGGGTGAGAGAGAGCCTTGTTCGGGGGGGGAGCGAGAGAAACTGGCTGTTGCCGGGGGGTGGGGGGGGGGGGGGGTGGGGCGGTGGGGGGGTGAGGGGGGAGAGAGAGAGAGCCTGTTTGGAGGCGGAGAGAGAGCCTGTTTGAGGGGGGGAGAGAGAGAAGCTGGTTGTTGCTGGGGGTGGGGGGGCGGAGAGAGAGAGAGCCTGTTGGGGGCGGGGGGGAGAGAGAGCCTGTTTGGTGGGGGAGAGAGCTGGGTTGTTGCGGGGGCCGGGGACGGGGGGAGAGAGAGAGCCTGTTTGGCGGGGGGGAGAGAGAGAAGCTGGTTGTTGCTGGGGGTGGGGGGGCAGAGAGAGAGAGAGCCTGTTTGGGATGGGGCGGAGAGAGAGAGACTGTTACGGGGGTGGGGAGAGAGAGAGCCTGTTTGGGGGGGGGCGGAGAGAGAGAGCCTGTTACGGGAGTGGGGAGAGAGAGAGCCTGTTTTGGGGGGGGGGAGAGAGAGCCTGTTACGGGAGTGGGGAGAGAGAGAGCCTGTTTTGGGGGGGGGAGAGAGAGCCTGGTTGGGGGAAGAGAGAGACGGGGTGGGAGGGTAGAGAGGGATCTCGGGGAAGACAAATCACGTTCTTACAACCCCCTTTACACCCATACCCGACATCGTTGGAGTGGATGACATTTCCTACCCAATAAACTTGTTAATGATCCACACACAATGCCCCATCTATGGTGGGGGGTGTTTAAGGTCATGCAGTTGTGCTTGGGTAAGGGGATTCGGCTGGAGGAGGGATGTGGGGGACTTCTCAAATCCAAATGGATCATGTTGCAAAGTACCCACTGGATATTTCTCAATCTTAATGAGCAAACATGCCTTTGGAAGCTTAGAATTCACAGCGAGATGGTCCTAGACTGCACAACCTGCAGTCAGACAGCTGTTAATGCTGGTTGAATTTACACTAGCTTAAAAATCCTTTGCCCTGGGGTCTTTCCAGAGTGCCACTAGAGACATTAGTAACAGTCGGCAATGTATCACTGCATTCAATAAATGATTAGTGCATTAATGATGAGTGCACCTTATCCAGGGCATGTGTTTCCAAACAGGGTAACCCAGGCTGGCCAGGTGGTGGTTACGCACCACACTTCATCATGTGAAGGGGTAGACATGGAAGGCCTTGTGATTCACCACCCGGCTGTTCATCAGGCACAGCTACTTCAGCTAAGTGGTCAGCAGACTGGTGGGGATAACCCATGGTCTTGGAATAAAGCTGGTGGCACATTGTGGTTCAGCCACAGGTAATTTAGGCCAGCCAGATGTCTCAGGCATACCCTGCTGCACAATATATGAAGACTTGCATTTATATAGTGTTTTTCACGACCTCAGGATGTCCCAAAGTGCTTCACAGCCAATGAAGTACTTTTGGAGTGCAGTCACTGTTGTAATGTAGGAAACGTGGCAGCCAATTTGCGCACAGCAAGCTCCCACAAACAGCAATGCGACAATGACCAGATAATCTGTCTTTTGATGGTGATTGAGGGATAAATATTGGAAAGGATACTTGGCATAACTCCTCTGCTCTTCTTCGAAATAGTGCCATGGGATCTTTTATGTCCACTTGAGAGAGAAGATGGGGCTTCAATTTAACATATCCAAAAGACTACACCTCCGACAGTGCAGCCCTCCCTCAGTACTGCACTGGAGTGTTAGCCTAGATTTTTGTGCTCTAGTCTCTGGTGTTGGACTTGAACCCACAACCTTCTGACTTAGAGACGAGGGTGTGATCCACTGAGGCACAGCAGACATGGGATCAGTGTAAGAAGGCAAAGGCACCAGGTATGAGAGATTTCCATCCAGTTCAAGGACTCCTCAGGTCAAGGAGAATCATCAGCTGTGGTAACTTGACTAGTGAAGAGTCCATCATCATCATCATAGGCAGTCCCTCAAAATCGAGGAAGACTTGCTTCCACTCTTAAAGTGAGTTCTTTGGTGGCTGAACAATCCAATATGAGAGCCACAGACCCTGTCACAGGTGGGACAGATGTTCGTCGGAGGAAGGTGCGGGGGTGGGACTGATTTGCTGCATGCTCCTTCCGCTGCCTGCGCCTGACCTCTTCACGCTCGCGGCGTTGAGATTCGAAGAGCTCAGCGCCCTCCCGGATGCACTTTCTCCACCTAAGGCGGTCTTCGGCCAGGGACTCCCAGGTGTCAGTGGTGATGTCGCACTTCACCAGGGAGGCTTTGAGGGTGTCCTTGTAACGTTTCTGCTGCCCACCTTTGGCTCGCTTGCCATGAAGGAGCTCCGCATAGAGCAATTGCTTAGGGAGTCTTGTGTCTGGCATGCGAACTATGTGGCCTGCCCAGCGGAGCTGATCAAGTGTAGTTAGTGCTTCAATGCTGGGGATGTTAGCCCGGCAGTTGGAGCAGCGTGAGTCCGGGGTTGGTGAGGCCTATAAAAGGCCCAGCGGGAGAGTGAGGCGGCGGCAGTTGGAGCAGCGCGAGTCCGGGGTTGGTGAGGCATGCTTGTGCAGCTACAGGGAGAAGGCAAAAAAGAAATAAAAAGAAACAGAAAGGTGACGTCATAGCCAAAGGGGTTAATTGATTGGCTAGTGATTGGTGAGTAGTTTTTCTTTCTTCTCTTTAACAGAGTAAACTTTAACATTATTGTTGCCTATCTAAAGGTTAAGTCATGGCAGAAGAGCTCGGTCGCGTGTTATGCTCCTCCTGTACCATGTGGGAACTCAGGAACGACTCCAGTGTCCCTGACGACTACGTGTGCAGGAAGTGTATCCACCTCCAGCTCCTGACGGTCCACGTTGCGGAGTTGGAGCTGAGGGTGGATTCACTCTGGAGCATCCACGATGCTGAGAATGACGTGAGTAGCACGTGTAGCGAATTGGTCATACCACAAGAGAAGGGTCCACAGCCAGATAGGGAATGGAAGACCAGCAGGAAGAGCAGTGCAAAGAAGGTAGTGCAAGGGTACCCTGTGGTCATCCCCCTGCAAAACAGATACACTGCTTTGAGTGCTATTGAGGGAGATGACTCATCAGGGGAGGGCAGCAGCAGCCAAGTTCATGGCACCATGGCTGGCTCTGTTGCACAGGAATGGAGGAAAAAGAGTGGGAGAGCGATAGTGATAGGGGATTCAATTGTTAGGGGAATAGATAGGCGTTTCTGCGGCCGCAACCGAGACTCCAGGATAGTATGTTGCCTCCCTGGTGCAAGGGTCAAGGATGTCTCAGAGCGGGTACAGGACATTCTAAAAAGGGAGGGAGAACAGCCAGTTGTCGTGGTGCACATTGGTACCAACGACATAGGTAAAAAAAGGGATGAGGTCCTACGAAACGAATTTAAGGAGCTAGGAGCTAAATTAAAAAGTAGGACCTCAAAAGTAGTAATCTCGGGATTGCTACCAGTACCACGTGCTAGTCAGAGTAGGAATCGCAGGATAGCGCAGATGAATACGTGGCTTGAGCAGTGGTGCAGCAGGGAGGGATTCAAATTCCTGGGGCATTGGAACCGGTTCTGGGGGAGGTGGGACCAGTACAAACTGGACGGTCTGCACCTGGGCAGGACCGGAACCAATGTCCTAGGGGGATTGTTTGCTAGTACTGTTGGGGAGGAGTTAAACTAATATGACAGGGGGATGGGAACCAATAGAGGGAGACAGAGGGAAACAAAAAGGAGATAAAAGCAAAAAACAGAAAGGAGATGAGAAAAAGTGGAAGGCAGAGAAACGCAAGACAAGGAAGAAAAAGGGCCACTGTACAACAAAATTCTAAAAGGACAAAGGGTGTTAAAAAAAAAGCCTGAAGGCTTTGTGTCTTAATGCAAGGAGTATCCGTAATAAGGTGGATGAATTAACTGTGCAAATAGATGTTAACAAATATGATGTGATTGGGATTACGGAGACGTGGCTCCAGGATGATTAGGGCTGGGAACTCAACATCCAGGGGTATTCAACATTCAGGAAGGATAGAATAAAAGGAAAAGGAGGTGGGGTAGCATTGCTGGTTAAAGAGGAGATTAATACAATAATTAGGAATGACATTAGCTTGAATGATGTGGAATCTATATGGGTAGAGCTGCAGAACATCAAAGGGCAAAAAACGTTAGTGGGAGTTGTGTACAGACCTCCAAATAGTAGTAGTGATGTTGGGGAGGGCATCAAACAGGAAATTATGGGTACATGCAATAAGGGTGCAGTAGTTATAATGGGTGACTTTAATATGCACATAGATTGGGCTAACCAAACTGGAAGCAATACGGTCGAAGAGGATTTCCTGGAGTGCATAAGGGATGATTTTCTAGACCAATATGTCGAGGAACCAACTAGGGGAGAGGCCATCTTAGACTGGGTGTTGTGTAATGAGAGAGGATTAATTAGCAATCTCGTTGTGCGAGGCCCCTTGGGGAAGAGTGACCATAATATGGTGGAATTCTGCATTAGGATGGAGAAAGAAACAGTTAATTCAGAGACCATGGTCCAGAACTTAAAGAAGGGTAACTTTGAAGGTATGAGGCGTGAATTGGCTAGGATTGATTGGCGAATGATACTTAAGGGGTTAACTGTGGATGGGCAATGGCAGACATTTAGAGACCGCATGGATGAACTACAACAATTGTACATTCCTGTCTGGCATAAAAATAAAAAAGCGAAGGTGGCTCAACCGTGGCTATTAAGGGAAATCAGGGATAGTATTAAAGCCAAGGAAGTGGCATACAAATTGGCCAGAAATAGCAGCGAACCTGGAGACTGGGAGAAATTTAGAACTCAGCAAAGGAGGACAAAGGGTTTGATTAGGGCAGGGAAAATGGAGTATGAGAAGAAGCTTTCAGGGAACATTAAGACGGATTGCAAAAGTTTCTCTAGATATGTAAAGAGAAAAAGGTTAGTAAAGACAAATGTAGGTCCCCTGCAGTCAGAATCAGGGGAAGTCATAACGGGGAACAAAGAAATGGCAGACCAATTGAACAAGTATTTTGGTTCGATATTCACTAAGGAAGACACAAACAACATTCCGGATATAAGAAGGGTCAGAGGGTCTAGTAAGGAGGAAGAACTGAGGGAAATCCGTATTAGTTGGGAAATTGTGTCGGGGAAATTGATGGGATTGAAGGCCGATAAATGTCCAGGGCCTGATGGACTGCATCCCAGAGTACTTAAGGAGGTGGCCTTGGAAATAGCGGATGCATTGACAGTCATTTTCCAACATTCCATTGACTCTGGATCAGTTCCTATCGAGTGGAGGGTAGCCAATGTAACCCCACTTTTTAAAAAAGGAGGGAGAGAGAAAACAGGAAATTATAGACCGGTCAGCCTGACATCGGTAGTGGGTAAGATGATGGAATCAATTATTAAGGATGTCATAGCAGCGCATTTGGAAAGAGGGGACATGATAGGTCCAAGTCAGCATGGATTTGTGAAAGGGAAATCATGCTTGACAAATCTTCTGGAATTTTATGAGGATGTTTCCAGTAGAGTGGACAAGGGAGAACCATTTGATGTGCTATATTTGGACTTTCAGAAGGCTTTCGACAAGGTTCCACACAAGAGATTAATGTGCAAAGTTAAAGCACATGGGATTGGGGGTAGTGTGCTGACATGGATTGAGAAATGGTTGTCAGACAGGAAGCAAAGAGTAGGAGTAAATGGGTACTTTTCAGAATGGCAGGCGGTGACTAATGGGGTACCGCAAGGTTCTGTGCTGGGGCCCCAGCTGTTTACACTGTATATTAATGATTTAGACGAGGGGATTAAATGTAGTATCTCCAAATTTGCGGATGACATTAAGTTAGGTGACAGTGTGAGCTGCGAGGAGGATGCTATGAGGCTGCAGAGCGACTTGGATAGGTTAGGTGAGTGGGCAAATGCATGGCAGATGAAGTATAATGTGGATAAATGTGAGGTTGTCCACTTTGGTGGTAAAAACAGAGAGACAGACTATTATCTGAATGGTGACAGATTAGGAAAAGGGGAGCTGCAACGAGACCTGGGTGTCATGGTACATCAGTCATTCAAGGTTGGCATGCAGGTACAGCAGGCGGTTAAGAAAGCAAATGGCATGTTGGCCTTCATAGCGAGGGGATTTGAGTACAGGGGCAGGGAGGTGTTGCTACAGTTGTACAGGGCCTTGGTGAGGCCACACCTAGAGTATTGTGTACAGTTTTGGTCTCCTAACCTGAGGAAGGACATTCTTGTTATTGAGGGAGTGCAGCGAAGGTTCATCAGACTGATTCCCGGGATGGTGGGACTGACCTATCAAGAAAGACTGAATCAATTGGGCTTGTATTCACTGGAGTTCAGAAGATTGAGAGAGGACCTTATAGAAACATTTAAAATTCTAAGGGTTTAGACAGGTTAGATGCAGGAAGAATGTTCCCAATGTTGGGGAAGTCCAGAACCAGGGGTCACAGTCTAAGGATAAGGGGTAAGCCATTTAGGACCGAGATGAGGAGAAACTTCTTCACCCAGAGAGTGGTGAACCTGTGGAATTCTCTACCACAGGAAGTTGTTGAGGCCAATTCACTAAATATATTCAAAAAGAAGTTAGATGTAGTCCTTACTACTAGGGGGATCAAGAGGTATGGCGAGAAAGCAGGAATGGGGTACTGAAGTTGCATGTTCAGCCATGAACTCACTGAATGGCGGTGCAGGCTAGAAGGGCCGAATGGCCTACTCCTGCACCTATTTTCTATGTTTCTATGTTTCTATGAAGACACTGATGTTGGTGCGTCTGTCCTCCCAGAGGATTCGCAGGATCTTGCGGAGACATAGTTGGTGGTATATCCCCAGCGACTTGATGTGTCTTCTGTAAGTCGTCCATTCCTCTGATCCATAGACTCTGAAGAGTTCACAGTCTTCTTGAACAAACCGTAAGGTTCAGATGTGAGGGCTTTCCCCCAGAGAGGGAACTATATCATGATTTGGGATTTATGACTATTTCCCCATGGAAGAGTCTTGATATAATTTGTGTTGATTTTACTATTAAGTTAAATTTAATCCAGCATTAATTCACAGAGAGCCCAAGTGCTGAATGATGTATATTACACCTGGATGAACCTGTTTATAAAATGGCATCTTACACTTCATCCTGAGACAGTGAAAGTAATTTCGACACTGCTGTGGACCAACCACACTCATTATTTTAGGATGGCTTATTGATTTGATGGCAGGTGGGAGTTTACAGGAATCCCAACCCGGGGGCTGTAGCTGTTGTAATTGGTAGTTTTACTGGCCAATTCCAGACATGGAGAGGGTCAGAGTTCAAATAATTGGTTTTATGTCCAGATTGGGAACAAATGGTAAGGGAACAGATGGTTGGGGTATTTTTGTAAGACATGAGAAGGAAGACAGACAGGGAGTGTGAATGTTGTCCTTCAGATAGCATTGATCAGGTTCAAAGGGAGTAGTGTCCAGAAATGTTGTATTTAGCTTGCTAACAGGGACAGTATGACATGTTTTGTTATTATCTATGTTACAAGGAGCGTTACTGAATTAAGCTGGAGTAAGGTGTGTTCGATTATAAATGTGACACTTATTGATCATTAAACAAACCAACTCATTGATTTATATTTGGCCTTGTCTCACTAAAGTGTTAATCAATCTGTTGTTTGGAACATTGTTCCAGCTCCAAGTTACTGGTGAAGGATTAGATATTGAGTAGTAAAGGTAAACTCCTGATCATGACGTACACGGGATACATTTATGAGAGACCAGTGATGATCAACCTGAGAGAATATCTAGAGAAGATCTGATTTTGTAGCACTTGTGTCCACATGTTCAATTTTTAATTTGTTGTCAAGATGTGGGTGACACGGGCAAGGTCATATGGATATGTCCAAGTCAGGGTGCTGTGTGACTAGGAGGGAAACTTGGAAGCGATGGTGTTTCCACGATATTGCTGCTCTTGTCCTTCTTGCCAATAGAGGTCATGGGACTCGGAGGTGCTGTTGAAGTAAGCTTGGTGAGTTGCTGCAGTGCATGCTGTATATATTGCATCTGCAGTGTTCCAGTCCTTGACCAGGCCAACATCCCCAGCATCGAAGCACTGACCACACTTGACCAGCTCCGTTGGGCAGGCCACATTGTTCGCATGCCTGACACAAGACTTCCAAAGCAAGCGCTCTACTCGGAACTCCTGCACGGCAAGCGGACCCAAGGTGGGCAGAGGAAACGTTTTGAGGACACCCTCAAAGCCTCCTTGATCAAATGCAACATCCCCACTGACACCTGGGAGTCCCTGGCCAAAGACCGCCCTAATTGGAGGAAGTGCATCCGGGAGGGCGCTGAGCACCTCGAGTCTCATCGCCGAGAGCATGCAGAAGCCAAGCGCAGGCAGCGGAAGGAGCGTGCGGCAAACCTGTCCCACCCTCCCTTACCCTCAACGACTGTCTGTCTCACCTGTAACAGAGACTGTAATTCCTGTATTGGACTGCTCAGTTAGCTAAGCATTCATTTTTGGAGTGCCTCGATTTCGAGGGACTGCCTATGATGATGATGACAGTATTCCAGTGATGTAGGGATGGATATTGAGTTCAGTGTCAGGGGCGTGGATAAAGTGAACAGTTTTGTCCTGTATGGTGACGAGCTTCTTGAGAGTACAAGTCCCCCAGGCCCAATTTTGTCCCAATTGCAAAAGCAGCATTATATAGAACTGAAGGGAACAGCTTTCTTTGGGGAAAAAAAACTGCTTCATTTCTTTTCAGCTACTTCGGAACTGATATTTTAAAAGTACACTTGATGTTCAGAAGCCATTTAAGAACTTGTACTTTCATTGCAAAATAACTGTTGATCACTCATGTTCCCTCTAATTTTAATTTTTGTTGTGTGGTCCCTTTAAATTTGTTGCATGGCTGCGCATGCGCGTTATCTTTTCCAGCGACCTGCGCAGGACCTCATGATCGACGTGCAGCGTGCGCCAGTGCAGCTTGGGCCGAACATTGCTGTGGAAGCAACTTATTTTTAATGCACCATGTTTTCAGATACTATTATTGCACAGTGCACTGAGCACAAACTACGATGGAGTCATACAATGTGGTTCTGCACCTGTGACTCTGCACATTCAAAGTTCACAACCTGAGCAACGCCATCGCGGAGGTACTGAACAAATTGCACGGGCAGAAAATAAATCAAAATCAGTCAACCAATCACTCTCTTGCACTTCTTAACAGTCAAAGAAAGGGAGCATTTTCAGAAGCGTATGAACTCTTCACTTGGCCAGGAATGGTGCATTTCAAGGGAGGTCTAAAGATGGGAAAAGGGATAAGGAGGAATCAATTGCAGTATTGTGGCGTCACATAGTCCCTGCCCCTCCTGATTTAACTGAGAATGTTTTCAGGTTGTTAGGTATACAAGAACTCCACAAGGCTGAGTACTGCGGGCTAAACTTAGTGTGACCTTAGTCTTCTTTATTACAGTTCCAGAGTGCCTAAACAACATGGCAGCCAACCTTTTATACTGGCCCTGCATATGTGTGCAGGTGACCAATTGGACTCCAACAGTCGCGCCCTCTGGTGGCAAGTATTATATAGTTACATACATAACACAGGTCATCACAAGTTCTTCAGGAAATCAGAATACTACAGCCCTTTTCTTTTCCAGATGTGCAATTAGCCTAATCTTGGTGGCTAACTGGAGTTCTGAAATAGGAACAAAATTGCAGTGGTAAGGCTATCAACAGATATGGAGCTAAGGCAGGTAAATGGAGTTGAGGTACAGACCAGCCATGATCTAATTAAATGGTAATGCAGGCTTGGGGGAATGAATGGCCTACTGTTTTGATGTTCCTAATGGACTCCACAATGCTACTTGATGTAAATGTCGCTCTCTTGCAGCACCAAAATCGATATCATCCAATTCAGGAAAGATGTGATAAGCTGGAAAATAGCTTATTTATGAATTTTTAGCAGAAAAAGTTACATCTCAAGTGAATGTTCTACTCCAAGTTTCATAGATATTTGGTTAGCTTGTCATGGTCGACTGATGCAATAAATGTAAAATAATTAAAGGCTAAAAGCATGAATTTCCTTTTGAAAACATTCATACAAATTGATACGAGCATTCAAGTGTGAAGAATGCAAGGAAAAAGTTCTTGTCCATTAGTAAACAATTATCTCAGAAAAATGAGGTGGTTGAGTTTAAAACGCCGTACTGAATATTAAACAATATATATTTTGCATTCACTCCAAGCTGATCCTCGGTCTAATCGAGCAGATGTGATGATATGCCCCTCTCCCCAGCTGAACTAGTCCAATATGTGACTTGTAAAGCAGCAGGGGGCACAATTTTTGACACATACCATTGGATGTGGCTGTGAGAAGGGCTACTTTTAACATCTGGCTCCAATGCCCTCATCCATCCAACATTTCACTGTTCTGAGAACAGAGTTCAGCTATATGGTTTCATCATTGTAAATAAGATGTTAGCTTTCAGGCCAAATGAGAAATGATTGCTGGACAACACTGTGCTTTGTGATATGGATCAAAGCACTATCCAGTGGCCCAAGGAGGTTCTGAACGGCAGCAGATTTGCGGGGAATAGTATAACAACTAACAAGCAGAGCGGTACAATCTGTTGATGAAGTTTAAAACAAAATGGGTTTTGTTTTAAATCACATGGTTCACATCACAGCTCGATGATATGTAATGAAGGCTGCTGCTTTCTTCAACAAGCACTCATGAAAAAGAGGCTACAATGGGCCCGAAATTCATCAGGATGTAAGGTCTGCCCATTTCTCGGCAGTATTCTGGCGGTGCATCGTTTAAAACCGCCGGAATAACGCCGAGACCGAACAGCGCTAGTTTAGTGACATTTTTTCAGCGGTATGCGAGCAGTGTGCAGCATTATAGTCGATCAAGATCGACTTTCTTGTCGATGGTCGGTGTGGCACTGCACTGCGCATGCGCGAATTTGGGGTTTTTTTTGCTTTTTTTTTCACCGGTGCTTTCCCCCCCACCGCGATTTCGGTGGTCAGGGGTCACCTGCGCATGCGCAGAGAGTTAGAGTCAAGGGAGAGAGAGTGAGAAGGAGCAGCAAGGTATTCGAGGGTCAGTTGTTTTCATTGGAGATTCCAGAGTCAAATAATATTAATAACAAATAATAATTATACAATATCAACAGTAATAATACATATTTTATACATTAAAAAATCATAAAATAAATATAATAAATATAAATATAATGGAAATGCTGAAAAAGAACTCTAAGTGCAGGAACATCGAGAAGGGCGGGAGGTTGGGGGCGCCCGCCTTCGACGAGACAGAGCCACCTGCCCTGCTGGCGAACGTCACAGAGAGATACTCCGACTTAACCTCTGTTACCCCCCCAAAAGGAGTACCACAAATATGGGATGAGATCGGGGAGGCTGTCTCCTCCACAAGCACAATGGTACACACCGTCGCAAGAGGTGGAACCACCTGGTGAGGGTAGCAAGTGTAAGTAATGATTTTATTTAAGCACCTCCACCTCCCCATGATGTTATTTATCCCAAGATTACGGCGATGTATTTGTGCTTTCAGGCAATGACAAGAGGATCAACCCAGTGTTTTGATGTGTGCGTGTGTGAACATGTCGAATAATCATTTTGGTTATGTGACATATTTCTAGAATTTCTACATGCTTTATAAACAATTAGCATTTATATAGCACCTATAACGTAGAAAAAAGGCAAGGACACATCAGACAAAAATAGACGTTGAGCCAATAAAGATATTAGAAAGAATGAGCAAAGGCTTGGTCAGAGGTGGGTTTTAAGGATGGGCTTAAAAGGAGGGAGGTGGAGGGGTTTTAGAGAGGGAATTCCAGAGTGTAGGGCTGAAGCGGCTAAAGGCATGTCCACCAATGATGGGGCTAAGGGACGGGCGATAGACAAGGAAACAAGAGTTGGGGCCGTTGGAATAGGTTGTTAGAGATAGGGAGGGGCGAGGCCACAAAGGGAATTAAACGCAAGGAGGAACCTTTTAAATTGAGATGTCACCACACGTTAAAGAAATTCCACGCACGGGCATCTTCCACCCTTCAACTGGAGTTCAGGACTGGAACATCGGGTCCTTCATTGAAACATCTGTGAACTCTTGTGGAAGCAAGTCATCCTCGTTCGAGGGACCGTCAATGATGATGTTGTGAACCTGTGTGTGTGTGCGATGTTAAATGGCTTGAAGATTTTTACTTTCATTTACTTCCCTTTCTGCAGAAGAGATCTGCAATAGCAGCAGATCAGCAGCATATGGGGGGAGGACCCACAAATGCAAGATGGAGATCGAGATCCGTGCCCTGTCGCTGGTCGGGGATAGCAACTGTGCCACCACCGGCGTTGGAGCTGACCCACCCACACAGGATGGTCAGTTCAATACAATCGGCAGTCTGTGTTACGGTCGTGTAATGTCATGTAATGTAACTGTAACTGTAATGTTGGGCTCATGTGATGTACTGCAATGTTGGGGGCATGTAACGCAGTGTATATGTATATGTATATATGTATTGTCTGTCTGCGATATGTAAAGCAGTAATGCAGCAGTGGTGGACATTTAAGTAAGACTGCGCTACGTCACGGTACTCATGTACTCGTGTAACCCTGACCCATCCCCTGGTGCCAAGCACTTGTAAATGTTGTTTTGTATTTCCAGACTCGGAGGATTCAGACCAGACCGCCGCAGAGAGACCAGACGACAGACCCACTGCCTCCAGCTCCGGCATCACCCAGCTCTCTCCCGACTTCACCCCTGCCAGAGATCAGGAAGAGGAAGAGGAAGAGCAGCTCATCCTGGAGCCGGTGGAGGTGGGGGTGGAGACGGAGGAGGAGGAGATAACAGTTCCATGTGGGCCAGCTGGAACACCCTCCACCACCGACTCGATATTCAGGGGATTCCCCCATGCCTCCTTGGATTCTGCGGGACCAAGCGGTGCGCAGCAAGGCACCCCCAGCGTTCCAGCGCCTTTGCTGCAGCGACGGAGGTTGGTGGAGAAAAGGCAGATAGGTGCATACCAGGACATGGTGTCTCTGTCACAGGCCAGCGTCAACATAGGTCGAGAGCTGCTCAAGGCCATGGCTACGATAGCCAGAAACATCGCGATGCTATCAGAACGACAGTCGGAGGACATGTCGTGTCTGATCACCGAGATGGAGCAAACCACCAACTCCGTCGATGCCATGCGGCAATTGAAGGATCAGGACATGGCGCAGAATCCCCGCATGCCATAGTAGTCGGGTCGACAGCACCTGAGGGTGGGGTGTTGCCAGCAGCTACCAGCCCTGAAGCCGTGCCTTCCACATCATGAGCTTCTCCTGAGGCCCCATTTATTGCGCCTGCAATGTCTCACCCCCAATGACAGCAACAGCACTCGGGGTGCACTGCTGCACACCGGCCTGGTACCACCACGGGGAGGTCCGGGCTCAGGGGCAGTGGGAAATGGAAGGGCCTGACCCCGCGATCTACCGACCCCTCTTCATCCCCCCACCTTTCCCCACTCCCGCCTCCCTCGCCATGCTCTCTCTGCCACACTCCCAAGCCAGCCAGCCCCGATATCCCCTTGCTCAGTATCTGTACCATTCAATTTAACATGACCACCCCTAGTCCAGAAAAATCCCTTATCCAGAACAGGCCAGGTCCCGAGGGTTCCGGATAAGGGATGTTTAACCTGTACAAGTAAATCACTGTTTCATCTCGAAGGAGTGTACAGCTGGACTGTTGGGATACTGTTGTACATGCCACTTTTGACAGCGTGATAGACTGTTCAGACTTAAATGCAACTACTTGACATTATCTCAACCACTCTGTTAATCTTGTCACATGTTTCAGGTTGTTTTATAAACAAGATAATTTGCATTGGCTGTCATATTTGGATTAATGTAGAACGTACAAATGCATTTGCAGTAGGTCTCTTGCATAAATGTGAAGGTTTGTCCTGAATGCCAGAAGCTCTTGTGCTCATCTTAGAGAGCTGAGTGGCCATTGTTGTGTTGTTGGATTAAGAAAGATAAATAACTTGGATTTATATTGCCTCTTGACCTTCGGACGACCTAAAGTGCTTTGTGGCCAATGAAGTATTTTGAAGTGTAGTCACTGTTGTAATGTCGGTGAAAATGGCTGCCAATTGTAAGGTTCCACAAACATCAGTGTGATAAATGACCAGATTATTGTTGGTTGAGAGATAAATGTTGTCCAGGGCACTGGGATAACTACCCAGCTCTTCTAACTCATTCTAAGCATGGACAGGAAGGGAGATGACCCACCTCTCAGTGTGGGTTATCTTTTCTATGCATTTTTGGTTTTCTTTGGTGCCTGTGAGACTGAAATGGTTGGCTGGCTCAGTGATCTGACTCGGTCAAGCAACATCTTTCAGAAAATGATCTCAACATTATCTTATACCCTTCATAAGGTTTTATATTTTCTCACTCCAAACACAATGTCCATACATTCTGCATTTTCTATTGACCGTTCTCTAACTACAGTCCTGACTTCTGTAATGTTTGAAATTGATATTTGTACATTTCTGGTAAGGTCAAAGCAGTGTGAACCAGCTTGGTACCAGCCGTTCTCTTTATGCGTTTTTCTTCTCTATCCCTCCCACCCCCGCTTCAATATGCAATAGCCTCATAATTAGAACCCCGTAAGAAATTGTTTATCCTCCCTTATCATTCCCTTCCTTAAAATGTAGAATTACATTCGATTTAACCAATTTTTAACTAATTTATTTATGGCTATGGAAGGAGCGTTAACCCGGCCAGTCAGACCGTTAATCAGCCTGCAAATCCTTCACATTGTTCTTCAAAGGGAACAGCGAGAAGACATGAAGGTATGTAGGCACCTTTAGTAATGACTCCACGAGGCAGGGTATGGTGCTTTAACTGTGCAGACCTGCAGTCCTTTATTAGCAGCTCCTGGGTGCTGACAACAAGCCGTGTGTTCCTTTTTATACTGGGTTACCTGCCGTGTGCAGGCAACCCCTGGGTCTCTAGTAACAGCACCCTCTAGTGTACCGGTAAGGTGTGTACAGTACAAGGGTACATTCAATGTTGCATGACAGTGTTACAGACATCATACAGTGAACAGGCATGCCTACACAACAAGAAGAACTAATTTATGGGCTGAATTAAGTGGACACTCGCTTCGGTCTCCGTCATTAAGTACCTCTTTGTCAGTTCAACTGCATGTTGCTGCTCTTTTTCCTCTGCTCCTGTCTGCACTACTCCGTCTGATGCTTGTGGTATGCTGCCTTGTTATGGTAATGTTGCTCCTTTTCTTTAGATTTGTCTCTGCCATTATTTTCTAACCTCCAAGAACTTTCAATTGGTCGCATATGCCTCTTGTGCTCCAGTGCCAAAGTATTCATGCTGGTGATGTGTTTTAGTTATTGCTGCAAAGCAAGGTGATTTCTAACATGATATTTTGTGCTCACAGGAAGTGCTATTTGGTTCTTGCTTTCATTAATAAGTCTTTATGGTCTTCAAATTATATTTATCACTTTAGCTATTGCCAGTTGTAAGGGTTTAGGCTTTTTCCAACACTTTGTTTTGATAACGGCAGAAGTCAGTTTCCATAAGCAGACTGGCTCTTGTACAAGTCAAATGTTTTGCCCATGTATACGTGTATGTGCTAGTTGTGCTGGCCAGGTTTAACAATTAATCCTGAATTTTTGTTCCCTGCAAATAATGTCGGTTGCCTTTTGCATTCTGCTGTCTCTCTTGAAAGATATTATGCTGACAGAACAAGTAAGCATGGATTTGTGAAAGGGAAATCATGCTTGACAAATCTTCTGGAATTTTCTGAGGATGTTACCAGTAGAGTGTATTTGGACTTTCAGAAGGCTTTCGACAAGGTCCCACACAAGAGATGAATGTGCAAAGTTAAAGCACAAGGGATTGGGGGTAGTGTGCTGACGTGGAATGAGAACTGGTTGGCAGACAGGAAGCAAAGAGTAGGAGTGATACGTCCTTACTACACAGTATAAATGCACACGAGGCCCATGCTTGAGAGAAGGTCAGTCTGTGACCTGTCCTTTATTCCTTAGCACTCAAGTGATGAAGGTGGGTGGAGCTTCCCCTTTTATACCTGAAGGTGCAGGTTAGGAGTGTCTCCCACCTAGTGGTCAGTGTTCTCACGGTGTACAACTTAGGTCAGTTTATACATGGGTTACAATGCTGGTTGAATACATGACATCACCTCCCCCCCCAAAGTCTTATTGGGATCACAGGTTGAGTCTCTCTGGTGGTTTACGCTCCCTTGTAGAGCGCCTGAGTTGGGGCTCCGGTTGTTGGCCGCTGGCCTGAGTGTCTGCTATTTGCAGTCCTTCAGGCCTGTCCGCACTGCCCACAGTGACTGGGCTCTCCTCCCTTTGGTTCCGGTGTTCGGTCACCTGTCGTGTTCTTCCTCTGCTTCTTCTATGGGGTTGCTGAACCTCCTTTTTGTTTGATCCACATGTTTGTGGCAGATTTGTCCATTGGTAAGTTTAACTACCAGAATCCTATTTCCCTCTTTGGCAACCACAGTGCCTGCGAGCCATTTGGGCCCTGCAGCGTAGTTGAGGAGAAAAACAGGATCATTTACATCAATACATCGCGCCCTCGCATTCCTGTCATGGTAGTGATATTGTGACTGCCGCCTGCTCTCGACAATTTCTTTCATGGTGGGGTGTATAAGGGATAATCGGGTTTTGAGCATCCTTTTCATTAGTAGCTCTGCGGGTGGAACCCCTGTGAGCGAGTGTGGTCGGGATCTATAGGCCAACAGGAGGCGTGATAAGCGGGTTTGTAGGGAACCCCCTTGGAATCTGAGCATCCCCTGTTTGATTATCTGCACTGCTCGTTCTGCCTGGCCGTTTGAGGCCGGCTTGAACGGTGCCGTTCTAACATGGTTAATTCCATTGCCTCCCATGAAGTCCTGGAATTCAGTGCTTGTGAAGCACGGGCCATTGTCGCTGACCAAGATGTCCGGTAGACCGTGGGCGGCGAACATTGCCCGTAGACTTTCTACCGTGGCAGAGGATGTGCTTGAATTTAAAATGTCACACTCGATCTATTTGGAGTAGGCGTCTACTACAACCAAAAACATTTTCCCCATGAAAGGACCTGCGTAGTCCACATGGATGCGTGACCAAGGCTTGGCGGGCCATGGCCAGGGGCTAAGGGGGGCTTCCCTGGGCGCATGACCCAGCTGGGCACACGTGTTGCACCTGCGAACACAAAGTTCCAGATCTGCGTCTATCCCTGGTCACCAAACGTGTGACCTGGCAATTGCCTTCATCGTGACAATGCCTGGGTGCCCATTGTGGGGTTCTCTGATGAACACCTCTCTGCCCATCTGGGGCATGACTACGCGGTTTCCCCACAGTAGGCAATCGGCCTGAATCGAGAGTTCATCCTTGCGCCTGTGAAATGGTTTAAATTTCTCAGGGCATGCCCTGTACGTGGCTGCCCAGTCCCCATTCAGGACACATTTCTTGACTAGAGACAATAGCGGGTCTCTATTTGTCCAGACTTTAATCTGACGGGCTGTCACGGGTGAGCCTTCGCTTCCGAAAGCTTCAACAGCCATGACCATCTCAGCACCATGCTCGGTAGCCCCCTCAGTGGTGGCTAGTGGGAGCCTGCTGAGTGCATCGGCGCAGTTTTCGGTGCCCGGTCTGTGTCGAATTGTGTAGTCATAGGCAGCTAACGTGAGTGCCCACCTCTGTATGCGGGCCGATGCGTTTGCATTTATGGCCTTGTTGTCGGCCAAAAGGGACGTGAGGGGTTTGTGATCTGTCTCCAGCTCAAATTTCCTGCCAAACAGGTACTGGTGCATTTTCTTTACCGCATAGACACATGCGAGTGCCTCCTTTTCTATCATCCCGTAGCCCCTTTCTGCCTGGGACAGACTCCTGGAGGCATAAGCTACCGGCTGTAACTGACCCTTGGCATTGACATGCTGCAACACACACCCGACACCATAGGACGACGCATCGCATGTTAACACAAGTTTCTTACATGGGTCATATAATGTTATCAGATTGTTGGAACATAACAAATTGCGTGCTCTATTAAAAGCCCTTTCCTGGCTGTCCCCCCAGACCCATTCGCGACCTTTGCGTAGGAGCACGTGTAGCGGCTCTAGCAGCGTGCTCAATTTGGGAAGAAAGTTACCAAAATAGTTCAGGAGCCCCAGGAATGAATGCAGCTCCGTCGTGTTACGGGGTCTGGGTGCTCTCTGGATCGCTTCCGTCTTGGATGCAGTAGGGCTGATCCCGTCTGCTGCTACCCTCATCCCCAGGAATTCTACCTCTGGAGCTAGGAAGACGCACTTTGCCTTTTTCAGTCGCAGACCTACCCGGTCCAGTCTGCGTAGCACCTCCTCCAGGTTGTGGAGGTGTTCTTCAGTATCGTAACCCGTAATGAGGATGTCGTCCTGAAAAACCACCATCCCTGGAATCGACTTGAGAAGGCTGTTCATATTTTGTTGGAAGATCGCGGCGGCCGAGCGAATCCCGAACGGACATCTGTCGTACTCAAACAACCCCTTGTGTGTCGTGATGGTGGTCAGCTTCTTCGACTCACTCGCCAGCTCCTGGGTCATGTAAGCTGAGGTCAGGTCCAATTTTGAAAAAAGTTTGCCACCGGATAGCGTCGCAAAGAGGTTCTCCACTCTCGGTAGCGGGTACTGGTCTTGGAGTGACACCCGATTGATGGTGGCCTTGTAATCGCCACATATCCTGACCGACCCATCCGCCTTGAGCACCGGCACAATCGGGCTCGCAAAGTCACTGAATTCGACTGGCGAGATGATGCCTTCCCTCAACAGGCGGTCCAATTCGCCGTCTATCTTTTCCCGCATCACGTAAGGCACCGCTCTGGCCTTGTGGTGTACTGGTCTGGCGTCCGGGTTTATGTGAATCACTACCTTGGCCCTCATGAAAGTGCCAATGCCGGGTTGAAATAATGAGTCAAATTTGTCCAGGACCTGTGAGCATGATACTCGCTCTACAGAGGAAATTGCATTGACATCGCCCCATTTCCAGTTCATGACAGCAAGCCAACTCCTCCCCAGTAGTGCGGGACCATCCCCTGGGACAATCCAGAGTGGCAACCTGTTCTCCGAAACTTTGTGGGTCATGACTACCCTGGCGCTGCCTAGCACCGGAATGATCTGCTTTGTGTAAGTCCGTAGCTGTGCGTCAATCGGCGATAATTTTGGCCTCCTGGCCTTGGATGCCCACAACTTTTTGAACTGTTTGATACCCATCAGAGACTGGCTGGCACCCGTGTCTAACTCTATTGATACTGGGATGCCATTGAGGAGCACTTTCATCATTATCGGTGGCGTCCTGGTGTATGAACTGTATACGTGCTCCACATGAACTCGCTGAACTTCAGCTTCCAGCGATTTCCCCCAGTGTCCATTTCTGCAATTTCTGCAGGTATTTTGCTCATCTCTGCAAACACCGGCTGAATGTTTCCAGTAGAGTGGACAAGGGAGAACCATTTGATGTGCTATATTTGGACTTTCAGAAGGCTTTCGACAAGGTTCCACACAAGAGATTAATGTGCAATGTTAAAGCACATGGGATTGGGGGTAGTGTGCTGACATGGATTGAGAACTGGTTGGCAGACAGGAAGCAAAGAGTAGGAGTAAATGAGTACTTTTCAGAATGGCAGGCGGTGACTAGTGGGGTACCGCAAGGTTCTGTGCTGGGGCCCCAGCTGTTTACACTGTATATTAATGATTTAGACGAGGGGATTAAATGTAGTATCTCCAAATTTGCGGATGACATTAAGTTAGGTGACAGTGTGAGCAGCGAGGAGGATGCTATGATGCTGCAGAGCGACTTGGATAGGTTAGGTGAGTGGGCAAATGCATGGCAGATGAAGTATAATGTGGATAAATGTGAGGTTGTCCACTTTGGTGGTAAAAACAGAGAGACAGACTATTATCTGAATGGTGACAGATTAGGAAAAGGGAAGGTGCAACGAGACCTGGGTGTCATGGTACATCCGTCATTGAAGGTTGGCATGCAGGTACAGCAGGCGGTTAAGAAAGCAAATGGCATGTTGGCCTTCATAGCGAGGGGATTTGAGTACAGGGACAGGGAGGTGTTACTACAGTTGTACAGGGCTTTGGTGAGGCCACACCTGGAGTATTGTGTACAGTTTTGGTCTCCTAACTTGAGGAAGGACATTTTTGCTATTGAGGGAGTGCAGCGAAGGTTCACCAGACTGATTCCCGGGATGGCGGGACTGACATATCAAGAAAGACTGGATCAACTGGGCTTGTATTCACTGGAGTTCAGAAGAATGAGAGGGGACCTCATAGAAACGTTTAAAATTCTGATGGGTTTAGACAGGTTCGATGCAGGAAGAATGTTCCCAATGTTGGGGAAGTCCAGAACCAGGGGTCACAGTCTAAGGATAAGGGGTTAGCCATTTAGGACCGAGATGAGGAGAAACTTCTTCACCCAGAGAGTGGTGAACCTGTGGAATTCTCTTCCACAGAAAGTTGTTGAGGCCAATTCACTAAATATATTCAAAAAGGAGTTAGATGAGGTCCTTACTGCTAGGGGGATCAAGGGGTATGGCGAGAAAGCAGGAATGGGGTACTGAAGTTGCATGTTCAGCCATGGTCTCATTGAATGGCGGTGCAGGCTCGAAGGGCCGAATGGCCTACTCCTGCACCTATTTTCTATGTTTCTATGTTTCTAATGTTTACAGACGTGGGCCGCCCCAACCTGTGTGAGAACACCATCGCAGGTCATGGCTATAAAGAGAGTTGGAGCGCCGGGCCCTGGAACATCATGGTGGAGGTGTGGCGAATGAGGGTACGGGGCCCAGAAGAGCCGAGGGCCGAGGGCCGAGGGCCGAGGGCCCAGGGCCCAGGGCCAGCACGGACCTGCCCACACTGTGATATCTGTGCACACTAGGTCTGTGCAGCAGTCGTCCTGATTCATCCTTGCCATTGGATAAAGGCCGAGCTCTGTCAAGCCCGTGTGGTGGCTGGTGTGCAACGGTCACCACACATTAAAAAAAATTCACGCACAGACATCTTCCACCCCCTCAACTGGAGTTCAGGACTGGAACATCTGTGAACTCATGTGGAAGCAAGTCATCCTCGTTCGAAGGACCGCCTATGATGTTCATTTAAAATAATTGAAGTTTGATTTTTAAAAGTTTATTTCAAGTTTTAAATTTGCTAAAGTTGTTACAGTTGTTCCAAGCTTTGCAAAGTTTTACAATTGTTGCGTATTTTTTACATTTTTACATAAACATTTCAATTGAATTTAAGCACACTTGTACAGTGTAAAACTTTTGGGGTAACTGTCATCAGGGTCCCAAAACACAGCTCTCCACATTCAAGCAAAGCGTTCATTTATGAGCTGCTGACGTATCAATTTTACAGTGGCATACACTCCGCATGCTCTCCGCTGTGGTGTTGGGGGCGGGGGGGGGGGGGGGGGCGGTGCCATGGATTAATCGGCAAGCTCCTCCTCTTCCTTCCCCCTCCTCATCTTCCGCTTCTTCCTCCTTCGTCTCCTGCACTCTCTCCTCAGGTGGTCCTGCAGTCCCCTGTGACAATTCCTGTCCCCGCATGATGGCTAAATTATGCAACATGCAGCACACCTCTGTGAACTGAGCAACCTGCTCAGGGTGGTATTACAGCCTGCCTCCCGAGTGGTCCAAGCATCGAAAGCGCTGCTTCAGCACTCCAATTGTCTTTTCGGTAATATTACGTGTGGCTATATGGCTCTTATTGTATTGTCGCTCGGCTTGTGTCTGAGGGTTCCGCAGGGGGGTCAAAAGCCAGGTGGCGAGGCCGTACCCTTTATCCCCCAGCATCCAGCATTTACCTTGTGGCTCAGACTTCAACAGGTCAGACACAGTGCTCTCACGCAAGATGTGCGCATCATGGATGCTCCCTGGAAAGTTGACATTCACTGCCATTATGCGCTGTGTATGGTCACAGACGAGCTGCACGTTGAGGGAGTGAAATCCCTTACGGTTTGGTACACCTCCACCTCCTGTAATGATGCTCGCAGGGCAATATGGGTACAGTCAACAGCACGCTGCACCTTGGGGAAGCCGGCAATGCGTCTAAAACCCAAAGCCCTCTCACTCTGTGCCTCCCTGGTCATTGGGAAGTTTATAAATTCCCTCCGGCGTGCATACAGTGCTTTGGTTACCTGTCGAATGCAGCGATGAGTAGCGTACTGAGAAATACGGCATATGTCCCCAGCTGATGCCTGAAAAGAGCCAGATGCATAAAAGGAAAGTGCCGCAGTCACCTTCACCTCGACAGAGAGCGCAGTAATGTTGGTGGTACTGGGCTGCAGGTCTGCCTTACTGAGCTGGCAAATCTCATTGATCACCTCTTTTCGGAAGCACAGCCTTCGAACGCACTGTCGATCAGTCAGGTCAAAGTATGAGCGTTTCTCTCTGAAAATCCTTTGCGGGTAAGACCTCCTCCTCCTCATCAGTCTGCGACCTCCTCCATTAACCTGATAACTCTGCTCAATAAACCTTCTCCCACCTGGATCCTGCATTAGACAGGTAGTCAGACTGAGATAGTACAGGCCCCATTCTTTTTAAATCTCCAGAATCTCCTCAAAGATCCTGAAATAAACTTAAATGATTGTTCAGTGAAAAAAATATTAACTCAAATGCCTTCTATCTTAATAATGTACTCAAGTACCAATAAAAATTCCTTTCCCACTGTAACTCGCACTGTAAAGTCACTGTTCACCTCAGAAATACTGAGGTGCTGCTTTTGCTGACTGTTCCCGGTTTCAAAATGGTGGCACCGAGCACGACCGCCCATTCCCGGCCACTTAACATCGGGTAAAACCATCTTCTCCAGGACGGTATGCAGCTCCGGTGGTATGTCGGTGGTATGTCGTGAAAATTGCACTTTTTGAGTGGTATGTGGACGGTTCTACAGGGCAGACAGTGTGCATACCGCTCGGCAGTATGTCAATGATGAATCTTCCGCCGAGCGGTATGTCACCGATAGGTATATGTTTTTTTTGACGAGACCTGTATTTTTGGGCGGTAAGCAGGCAGTAGTGGGCGGTATGTCGATGACTTTCGGGACCTTAGTGTTTTTCTGGAAAGTTAATTTGAATTCTCTCTCCCTTCTTTGTTTCAGGTCTTTACACAATACACCATCCTCCAACTGGGAAACTGGGATGGTGACTTGCTCCCAGTTCTATTGCTTTTTTACCAGCCCCCAAAATAACATACAAAAACTGTCCAGAGCGATGTGCGATGCAACGTTCTTTCCCCATGGTGGAACTATCGAGTTGTACTTTCTCGTAGAGGCAGGACCATAATAACAGAAGAAACATGAAACAGGAGCAGGAGTAGGCCACCTGGACCTTCGAGCCTGCTCCGCCATTTAATAAGATCATGGCAGGATCATGGAGGGAATTACAAATGTGAATAATGAAGTGCTACTCTGTTAGACTGGTGCATTTCGCTTCTCGGCCTTTTGGCTAAGATCATGCGTAACTGACCTGACAGGGGAGTAGCCACCATGACCTCCGGGTGGTTCTCCCTGGATCAGGAAGGTATATGCTTGCTTTTTTGGAAACAGGAGGTGGGTGGGGGTGGCTTGACCCATCCACCTCCATGGCACGAACCTGGTATTGCAGTACTTCCAGGAACGGTGCAGTGGCTCTAGGCCTTTTGGCTAAGAGCATTGGCGCAGAGTGATCCTTGGCGTGTGCAAGGTGACCTCTGACGTTTGTGATTTGACAAAGAATTGGAAAGATTGGCTACGAATTTCAAAAAAAAAAAAAAAATTAATTAGAGATTTAAAAAATTAATTATAGAACATTCTTAATTTTAACATGTGTTTACATAGATCTGGAATATTATTTTAATTATTTCTACGGGAAAAGTTCAATAACATTTTGTCACTGCTGTTAAAAATAATATGAACTTATTCTCAAATGCTTCATTTGATAAGAATTTTGTTTCAATATCAAAGCGGCTATTTTGGTTGGGATGTGGAGGGAATTATAGAAAATTAAACTGTAGAAATAAATCAAAAATCAACCTCCCGACTGCCAGAAATCTACCGGGCTAGGAAGTAAGAATCCTTTCTGCAAAACAAGTTTTAATCATCAGAGGCTCTTTGCCATTAAGCAAAAGTGCACAGGGCTTTCCAAAGTCATTCTATAAATCCCAAAGGGTGCTCCATCTGCACTGATCGTTACTGAACCCACCTATATTTGTGGATTCAGGTTATCCTTCATATTATGTCTGTAATGTACTTATGAATGACTCCACGAGGCAATGTGTTGTACTCAAACTGTACTGACCTTGGTCCTGTATTCGTAACTCCAGAGTGAGGCAGCCGCCTGGTGGCTACACTTTTATACAGCCCTGCCACCAGGGCAGGAAACCCCAGTCTCTAGTGGTGCCAGCATGCATATACACAGCGTAAACCTTATTGACAGCACATGAGGTAAACAAGTCTCCATCTTATGCAACTATACAGTGACCACACAGAGAGTATATCTATAGTCTGCATATGTAGCACGTCAGAGGCCTGGATTTCCCCTGGCAGAGGCCCGCCCATCAGCAGGGAGGCTGTGTCTGGAAACGGGGGAGGAAAGTCAACTGCTGCTGGCAGCATTGAGAGATCAGCAGTGAACATAATGACCGCTGTCTCGGGGCCTTCTTGCTGCTGTGTAAAAGCAGACGCCAGAAGACCTCCATCTCCAATGCACGACCTGCTGGCCCTGTAACACATAGGTGTCAATGGGGATGTTGCACTGGGAGTCCCTGGCCAAAGACCGCCCTAAGTGGAGGAATCGCATCCGGGAGGACGCTGAGCACCTCGAGTCTCGTCGCCGAGAGCGTTCAGAAATCAAGCGCAAGCAGCGGAAAGAGCGTGCGGCAAACCTGTCCCACCCACCCTTTCCCCCAACGACTGCCTATCCCACCTGTGACAGAGACTGTGGTTCTCGTATTGGACTGTTCAGCCACCTAAGAACTCATGTTAAGAGTGGAAGCAAGACTTCCTCGATCCCGAGGGACTGCCTATGATGATGAACCACATAGGACATATCTTTTTTTAGCTTCCAGAACTTGGCATCATGAACTTCCACCAGTTTTTTTCCATTGTTTTACACTTGGGAAATACCCATTCCCCAGGCACAAAGCAGAGGAAAATCAGTCTCGTAGCATTTTCTCCATGGTGTATTTTTGTTCTTTCTGTTACAGTAGTTTCAAGGTGAAAACTAAGTTAACGTAAAGAAATAATTCAGTCTGCAAGTTAAGCATTTTATTATGCCAGTGTATCTGCTCCTAGAGACAAGTTGGCTGGCTTTTTTTTATGTTAATAATGGTTAATTGACAAATAATTTGTGCTGGTATCATCTGAAGCACTTCCTGATAGCCGCTTAATTTGATCAGTGAATGGTCCAATTAAACAAAAAAACTTTGCAATAAGTTGAATAATTGATTTGGATCTGACACCAAATGGATAGGAGGCGGTCTCAGGAATTGCAGACTTAGGGACTCATTTTAATCCAGGGTGATGGATGCAGGTGGATGTAACAAAGTGTGAAATTGGATGGCGAAATGGAGGGGTGATGGGTCTAGGCCTGCTGTGGTTCTTGTGCTGTACCACATTGTCCGCATGCCAGACACGAGACTCCCAAAGCAAGCGCTCTACTCGGAACTCCTTCACGGCAAACGAGCCAAAGGCGGGCAGAGGAAACGTTACAAGGACACCCTCAAAGCCTCCCTGATAAAGTGCAACATCCCCACCGACACCTGGGAGTCCCTGGCCAAAGACCGCCCTAAGTGCAGGAAGTGCACCCGGGAGGACGCTGAGCACCTCGAGTCTCATCGCCGAGAGCATGCAGAAATCAAGCGCAGGCAGCGGAAAGAGCGTGCGGCAAACTAGTCCCACCCACCCTTTCCCTCAACGACTATCTGTCCCACCTGTGACAGGGACTGTGATTCTCGTATTGGACTGTTCAGCCACCTAAGAACTCATTTTAAGAGTGGAAGCAAGTCTTCCTCGATTCCGAGGAACTGCCTATGATGATGATGATGATGATCTGCAGCATTTCTGTGGAGCTAGGAAGAGCACGCCTGGAAATGAAAGTATTTATAATGGTCCTTATCTTTTTCAAACGGCCTAACCAGAGCTCTACTTAAGGGCCACTGGTTGCACTCTGGCGCTCTTCCGGGGGAGATCAGGAGCAGGAGATCTCGACCCAAAATTGGTCTCCACAACCTTCATGTTATGCCCAAAAATCTGGGTCTTCAATTTCTGCCCCTATATGTAATAATCCTGTCATTTACATGCCATTTCAATATGCCTGCCCATATTTGGGCAGATGCATTGAACGCTTCATATCATTTTCGATGGGATGTCTTAGAATTGGCAGAAGGTGTCGTGGAACCAACAGAATGGCTTCCTGTCGGAAGTAAATTGGGAAGCTGGCTTAGCTACAAAGGAAAATCGTCTGTATGTTCTGTAAATGATTGTAATCCACTCCTTAGCAGTTATTATCATTAAGCGTGTAATTTATAGCCTAAGCCACAATCTGATAAGAGCAATTATTCTACCGCTTTCCAAGATCTAGGACATATCCAGTAAAACAGAGTGACAGGAGTTTTTGTTTAATCCCTGTTTTGACGATATTAGCAGATATCAGGTGTATAAAGGCACATTCCAGTTGTAAGGAATGAAGACTCAGGTACACGAATGGTCTTTGGTGCCTTCATTAAGTATCTGAGTAAAACCGTAAAATGTAACAGTGTGGGTAGGTATACTTGACATTGGTTCTCCATTTGACTTTATTCCAAGAGTGGATTTATAAATGTTAATATTAAGGCCATATGACTAAGGTGACATGGCAATGTGGACAAAGTGATGCACAGGAACTGTGTGTTAGAGCTTCAGTAACATAACACTGGATTAAATACTGTTGCCGATATTAATTGACACTTAATGGTTTCTTACATCATTCATATGTTCTTTATTTAGTAAAGCCATTCATTCATTTTTTAAGTGCCAATGTAATGGCTGACAGCGACCTGTGTTATGAGTATATGGGCCGGATTTTTGGCTTTCGGGGTTTTTCGGCAATAACGGTAGCGATACATTTTCGCTGCGCTACCGTTTTTAGGCCGAACTTTCGGTATTTACATTTGCAGTAAAGGGGGCGTTGCACGAAGATTCGCGGCACAAAAACGTGAGTTTCGCCAAATTTAGTCTGGGGCCGGGAGCGCTACGAGAAAGGCCTTGGGAGGGGGGAAAAATTAATTAAAAAAAACATTCAAAAAACATTTACAAGGCACTTATCTATCGAATCACTGAAAAAATAAAATCTTTAACTTACCTTTTTTGCAGGTTTTCATACTTATCGCTGCTGGCAGGACTGCATCGGCAGGTCACTGATAAAGTGCAACACCCCACCGACACCTGGGAGTCCCTGGCCAAAGTCCACCCTAAGTGGAGGAAGTGCATCCGGGAGGGCGCTGAGCACCTCGAGTCTCGTCGCTGAGAGCGTGCAGAAACCAAGCGCAGACAGCGGAAGGAGCGTGTGGCAAACCAGTCCCACCCTCCCTTACCCTCAATGACTGTCTGTCCCACCTGTGGCAGGGACTGTGGTTCTCGTATTGGACTGTTCAGCCACTGAAGGACTCATTTTAAGAGTGGAAGCAAGTCTTCCTCGATTCCGAGGGACTGCCTATGATGATGATGGTGATGATGATTCTGGGTACGGCGTACGGGTCAGGAGAGAGCCGATAGTCCGACGGGAATGCAATCCGCGGCGTTGCACGTAGGTGTTCCTCTCCCCCCGGCGGTACGTACCATCACCGCCACAAACAGGTACCGGAGGATCCTGCCCGGGCTTTGCGACCGGGTTTTCGCCACGGAGGGTCAAATCAGGGCGAATCCCGGTCGCAAACCTCTCAAACATCCAGCCCATTATCTTTAATCTGTTATAACATGAGCTTTCTAATCTAAGTTATGCCATTGCGGGTAAGTGTTGAATGAAGGACATCGGAAAATTGGAAGGCAATTTACCCTAGACTGTTCTTATGAACCTCATTGGCCAGATGTCAGTTAGTCATAGGCGGTCCCTCGAAACGAGGATGACTTGCTTCCATGCCAAAAAAGGATGAGTTCACAGGTGTTTCAATGAAGGACCTAATATTCCAGATCCCGAACTACATCCTGAAGGGTGGAAGATGCCTGTGCGTGGATTTTTTTAACGTGGGGTGACCGTTGTACACTAGCCACCACATGGGCTCGACAGAGCTAGGTCTTGGTCCAGTGGCAAGGGTTATCCAAGATGACTGGAGACCAGCTCTGCTGCACAGACCTAGTGCGTACACATATCGCAGTGTAGGCTGGGCCCGTGCTGCCCCGTGCTGATTCCCCTTCACCACCCCAGGACTGCTGCACAGCAATTGTACGATGACTGTCATTCAGCCACCAGGTGGCCAGATGTACCATGACATGGAAAGAGATCAGAATGTCAAGTAAAAGGTGTGTGACAAAGGGAGAGTTGTGCACATAATCAACAGAAAAAAAGAACAAAAATGTTGAAAATAAGTTGGAAAGAAAAATATTCAAGATCACAGGGAAAACAATTTAGAACTGCACATTTCTGCTGAGGATGCAAGATAAATGGAAGGGTGGGAAAAGATCATAAGCCTGAACATGCCACCCCTTCCAAACATAGTGCAACCCTGCATCCCCTTGACTTGTCCCACAATCAGGCAATCTCTTCAGACAGGCAAAAAAAAATCTGTGGCCAATTCAGAAAAACTATGAAATTCTTCTCCAACTCCTGAAGAAAATCAAGTAAAACTCCATAAATCCTCATAATCGCAACTACCAGCAACTTACCCTCGGTTACTGAAATGTTTTCTTCACTCAGGAAACGGTCCAAATTCTTGTGAAGGAAAGCAGTTTACCCATCACAAGTTCAAGTAGTTTGTACCAGAGAAGGATGCCTCTCTGCAAAACAAAATACTTCCTGGCATGTAGCCTAACTCTTCGCTTAACTATTTTATAAGCATGCCCTCGAGTACATATATCCATATCCATCTCAAGTAACTTATCCAATCTGACTGAATCCAATCTCTTAATCATTTAAAAAACATTTATCCTATCCCCTCTAAGCCTTTGTTATTCTAAAGTAAATAGCGCTAACTCATAGTGCCTATCCTTATAACTAGGAGTCCTTATGCTAGGTATCATTCTGGTCACTATAAGAAGACAACCACTACACCAGCAAAGACATGCTGATCCAGGCCGACTTGAACAACCTACCACCAACCCGTCTCAAATCTAGAGGGCCTTTTTGGACCATTGCTGAAGCCCTTCAGCGATCTCTCCTCAGCCTTGAAGACCGATGGCGAAATGCTTGGAAGAACTGTGACATACGGAATGGATTCATTATAGAGGACCCCACAGTACAACCTGAAGGATCAAACCTTCCCTGCAAACAGTGGACAACCATCAACCGCCTCAGAACTGGTCATAGAACATAGAAACATAGAAAATAGGTCAGGAGCAGGCCATTCGGCCCTTCGAGCCTGCACCACCATTCAAATATGATCATGGCTGATCATGCAACCTCAGTACCTCACTCCTGCCTTCTCTCCATACCCCCTAATCCCTTTAGCCGTAAGGGTCACATCTAACTCGCTTTTGAATATATCCAACGAACTGGCCTCAACAACTTTCTGTGGTATAGAATTCCGTAGGTTCATAATTCTCTGGGTGAAAAAGCTTCTCATCTCGGTCCTAAATGACTTACCCCTTATCCTTAGACTGTGACCCCTGGTTCTGGACTTCCCCAACATCGGGAACATTCTTCCTGCATCTAACCTGTCCAATCCCGTCAGAATTTTATATGCTTCTATGAGATCCCCTCTCATTCTTCTAAATTCCAGTGAATATAAACCTAGTCGATCCAGTCTTTCTTCATATGTTAGTCCTGCCATCCCGGGAATCAGTCTGGTGGATCTTCGCTGAACTCCCTCAATAGCAAGAATGTCCTTCCTCAGATTAGGAGACCGAAGCTGCACACAATACTCAACAGTGTGGTCTCACCAAGGCCCTGTGCAACTGCAGCAAGACCTCCCTGCTCCTATACTCAAATCCTCACGGTCGATGCTGCCACCTTCTCCATAGGTGGAAGATTAAAGCATCCCCATGATGTGACTGGACTCCTAATCAGACCCTGGAGCACATCATCGTGCACTGCCCTCAGAGGGAATTTGCAGGCAGCCTACAAGATATCCACACTGTTACACCAGAAGCTTTGGCCTGGATATCCAACTTGGATATTAATGTTTGATTTGCTTTGTTACTACCATACGAAAGAGGAAGACGAGATTCTGGTCACCCTCCTCTGCAACTACTCCAGGGCCTCAATATTCATCACCATGTGCACGGACCAAAAGTGGATACAATATACAGTATTAATATGCCAAATTCTGATATAGCCTAAATTTGTTTTGTATTCAATGGGCCTATCTATACAACCTAAATCCCTATTTGCTTTTCTTATAGCCGTGTCACACTGCCTGTGTACCTCTAATGAGTAATTAAGAAGTACCCTCAAGTTCCTTTCTTGATCTGTATCCCTTCAAGTCCTCACACCTCCCTTTCTCTGCAACCTCGACTCGAGGTCTCGGTGTCAAACTCACAGGCATATAACTGCAGAGAGTCAATGGCTCACATATAACATTCCCATTTTCTTCAGCATTCTGGGATAAATGGGATTGGGTTCAGCTGCTCTCTCAGATTTAAGCACAATAATCATAGCTTTGACCACCTCAGCAGTTAAATTCTATAGAAGCAATGGGAGAAAGAAAAAGAAAAAAAATGGAAAGAAAGAACTTGCATTTATCATGTTTCATGCCCTTCGGACATCTCAAAGTGCTGCACAGCCAGTTACGTACTTTTTGAAGTGTAGTCACTGTTGTAATACAGAGAAATGCAGCAGTTAATTTGCACACAGCAAGGTCCCATAAATAACTAATTGAAAGGTTTTTAGTGGTGTTGATTGGGGGATGAATGTTGACCAGGACACCAGTACAACTCCCCTGCTCTTCGAATAGTGCCAAGGGATATTTTACATCCATCTTCGAGGACAGACGGGACCTCGGTTTAAAATCTCAGTTGAAAGATGGATTCACTGCACTTTATAAATGCTTTTAAGAACCAAGAGAGACTCTTGCATGTTCTTTAATATTGTACAATTATCATTCAAAATTCAATTGTAAAGGATAAAGTATATAAGTATATATATATATATTTTGTCCAAACTGTAATATGGTGCAAGTAATCAATATATTAGTCTATCAATGAATGTAAGAGATCATACTGAAACAATCAGATAACAAAGTAGTGCTAAATATTCCAGTAAGAACCAATAAAATGAATACTATCATGCATATCTTTTTATTTATTTATACAGTTGATAATAATAACAGAAAAAAGATGCATAACATGAGAATAACTCCTTACAAAGGTCTCGAATACTTATACATTGATAAAGTATGATTGTGCATATGAGTAGTGCCTTTGAAAACTCTACATTACAAGTCTCGTGCTACAATATAATCAATAATTTTCAAATATTCTATTAAGTAGTTTTAAGTAGAATGTATCTTTGAAAATTGCATTTAAATTCAGTGCTCAAATATTAATACTTTGATTTGTTAACTTCTTTGGTACCTTCATTAAATATCTGAAATATTGAGACTTTACAAACCAAGGCAGAAATAATGCACATTAGATTAAGGCATATACTAATATTGTGCAGAAGGCATTGGTTTACTGTTAAACCATGTTAAAGTTATGAGAGATTTGTGTTTGCAATTTACTTTCCTTTCATACACGTCAAAGTATTGTTTTCTCTTTTTCCATAAGTATGCTACAAAAACTCAAAGTCCAGGGCCTTGACTAAGGACAGAGGTCAAAGGTTTGTCCCTTGGTGGTCATGATGGAAAACAAAGGCCACAGCACTCAGAACAGATCCCCATGCAATCGGAATTTACACAACTTTCCTCCAGATCCTCACAGTCCGTACAGCAAGGCAGACTGCAGTTTCCAACATCTTCACAACAGCAACTGCACGCATTGAATCCACCACATGATGCATCATCAGAGATGGATTTGCACAGGAACAGCATTTCACAAAACAGGCAGGCTAGTAGGCAATGGACACAGCAGTCTTCTTAACCATATAAGGGAAGTAAAAGGGGGAAAAAAGTGATCTAACATTATAAAGATTTTATTATATAATATAGACAGACAACTTATGACACTTAGCTCTATAACTAGAGCTGCACTATAGGTTTACTGTGGATATTTTCAGAAAATAATGTCCGAATTCTGCAGTGATTGAATGCAGTGGTGGCTTGTGTGCAACGGTCACCCCACGTTAAAAAAATCCACGCACAGGCTTCTTCCACCCTTCAGGATGTAGTTCGGGATCTGGACTATCAGGTCCTTCATTGAAACACCTGTGAACTCATCCCTTTTTGGTGTGGAAGCAAGTCATCCTCGTTTCGAGGGGCTGCCTATGATGATGATGATTAAATGCAAGTATATATTCACAATAATGGCCCGGCCTTTACTCACTCAGAGAGAGCGAGTCTGTGTAATTATGTAGCCACACTATGATTATTAGCTTTACTGTAATATTCCCTTCATATCCCTAAGGGAGCTTAGTGATAGCAAACTTCAGAAATTTCTAAAGCTAGTTCCAAACACTCACTGGTTTCCTGACAGGAGTCAAATATACCACAGTCAAACTCACACTTGCAGTTACAATCATGGTTGCTATGGCTCACATCAGAATTATATTTATGACAACGATAACCACATGTCCAGGTCCATAGATTTGCACATGTGTGAGGCAGCATGAGCAGAAAATCGTAAAACTGGCAGAACAGACAGGCCAGAATGAGAGACGCACATCCATCTGATAAGAAAGATGGGATGATAAAGAGACAGGGTATAGTTAGTGGTTATGAAATAAGAATGGTGGAAACATCAAAGACTACCTAGAAAGTGTATTTAAACATGTAATAGAAGCAACTTAGGTAGCAACACAAAATGGCAATAAAATGTAAATAAAGTTAAATATGAAATAATATTAAATGCCTAACTATTTTGATTTTCGACTGAAAAATCCAATATTTTGCTAATTTGATAGGGAGGGGATAGAATTTGGACAATGACTTCAAATACAAATTTTCAATCACAAATTTAAGGGTCATCCCATTAGCTGAGGCCTTTTTCTGAAAATACCTACTGCAGCATTAAGGCTAGTGCAAAGTTAGCACCGCATGACATTCTGTATTATCAATAACAGCTATTACTCATCTTGTACATTCACTTCCCAAAGATACAATAAGCAAGTCAGAAGAACTCAGTTGTATTTCAGAGGGCATCCAGCAATGCAATATAATTTACATGTCTATTTACAACATTGTAGCAAGATTTGAATAATTGTGCAGATTGCAAATGGCCAGAACCGATAAGCTAGCACTTAAGGGAACACAATTTAGATAATACACATTTTTTGTTGTTGTTCCATCCCAATTGATGCAGTAGTTCTGGTTCATTTAGAAGACTATTTTACTTTTTGGGATGATGTAGGGGCATGGGGAAAAACATCTGTGGTTAGTGGCGCAGAATTAGTGAACTCATAAAATCTGATTGAGCTTTTCTCTCAATGTCTCAGTGAGTTTAGCCAGTGAGCAGCTGAGTCGTAAAGGCCACAGAGACCCGAAGGATTCCTACTTTACACCCATGGGCTGGGAAGTGCAAAAGCCGTCACAGTTTTCACTCCTAATCAACATTCAGTGGCCCTTAGCGGAAAGACACGTCTGGACGTCAGGTGTAAGCAATACCAGGCTCGGGTTGGTGTCTGCCATGTTTGAGCAGCTTGCCAATGCTCACTGTCCGAGCTCATACACGAATAACAGCCACTTGGGTAAGGTGCTGAGGAGTGATTAGGGTCCCTGGAACCACAGCCCAGCCAGCAGGCAATGACCTTGGGAGAGGAGGGTTGTTATTTCAGAAATATAAGATCAAATGGGCTGAAGGGCCGGCTTCATCTGAATGCATCTTGTGAATAATGATCTCATTTACTACTATAGTTTATAAATATATATATTTATTACTATAGTTTAAGTTAATTTAGAACAAGGGCATGAGTCTGATTTCCATCCTGTTGGGGGGGAGGGGGGGAGGGGGAGTGGCGGGAAATGGATGGCTTTTGGATTCTGCCTCATTTAGACCAGACATTTAGATTTTGGCCAGTGGGGGAAAGATAAATCTTCTGCATGATTGTCCATGTTAAGAGGCCATGTTGGATGAATTTCCGAGGCGTTGCTAGAATTCCACTTTTTATGGCTTTGAAAGGCCTCAGCCGAACTCAGCCCAGTTAAGGCCGAGTTTGAGTCCCTTTGAAGCCTTCTGAAGGTTCCAAACGTTTACCAGATGAAGGCATTCAGTTCCAGCATAAGGTTATCTTCTTTAGCATCAGAGTAGCCATACCATAAGCCAGAGTCGAAAATACCATAATTTCTTTTCTTTGTCCCAGTTGAGGGACTTTGGAGAGAATGTCAAAGCAGTCCTCTGCCTTCAGATTAGGTCAGGCCAGAGACCGTTGATGGCCCAGACAGGTGCTCCAGCCCATCCCAGGTATGTAACTGACTTTGGCCCAGCTGGGGTCTCTGGCCTGGGGCTAGGGTCATGCTCCGCTGCACCTATACCACTGGAGCGGTCCCCCAGGAATTCTCAGGCCATAATATTTGGTATATTGATAAGCTAAGATATCTCTACCTGGAGCGCTGCAAGCTAAGACTTCTCGAACTTTCTGTTTAACTTGGATGTAATCTTTTAATTTTACGCTGTCCTGATTTTAACATTTTAGTAATCAATAAACCTACCTTCAGTGTGTTTGTTATGAATTTGTGAGCTTGCTGATTGACAACCAAATTTACTTTTCTTACTGTCCATGGAGCATAGTGATGGAGTTGAACCCATCCACGTTCCATCAGTTGCCATTTCTTTAGAAGGTGGCGGTGAGCATCCTGAAAACACTATGGCATCATTTCTGCATTCTGTTACAGTACTAATCATTTTGCATGTTCCATCATCTGAAGGTTGAACATTTGATGAAGGGAAGGTATGACCTAGAACAATACAGAAAAATAACTACTGTATCTGCTGAAACATCACAAATCAAATGACAAGCAAAACTAAACAGGAAGACATATGCTTGACGCCTAGTACAGAAGAGTGTCAGTTGTTCGAATGTGCCATCATTTGCGGCCTCTACGGGTGCGTATGAGGTGTGCACGTGCCCACAAGTTCCAGGCATGTGCTGCGTATTCGCTAAAACCCGGAACTTGTGATCTTGCCAAGATCTAATGCATCCCCGGGAAAGGGGCATAGGGGCATTCACTGGCAGAGAGTTGGGCTATTTGCCCAATGTCTGCCCAGCGAATGCCCATGAAATTCTTACTCCAGCTTTTACCAGCGTAATAGTTTTAAAAAACAGAAAAACTAAATGTTGTCAATAATTTATACATTTAAAAACCTGTGAAATAAGGTAAATTTATTTTTAGCCGGTTTAAAACATGTAAATTTATTTTTCAAAAAATTACATTTTTGTTGTAAATATTTAATTAAATGCCACTTTAATTCATTTTAAATATATAATGTTTTTTAATTTATTTATTTGAAGTGTAGATGTATTTTTTGAAGTATTCCCATTCATACTTATGGGGTTTCCATACATGTGAAATCCCCACACGTGTGAATGGGGATTCACTTCTGTCATTCCTTGGGCTGGCCCATCTGATCACAGGAGCGCTCGCGAACCGTCAGTGCCCCTGGGATACGTTGACCTCTTCCCACGTGTACCCAGAGAGCCCCAGGACCACAAATCTCCATAGCTCCCAGTATGTGGGTGTAATGACTCAAGAGTCTGGTTACTGTAAACTCACTCAGATGCAACCTGAACCATCTTTATTCCAGCCCAAGAGTGCCAGCGTGACAAAGACACCCAGCTTATACACAGGTGACCAAGCACACGTGCCACCTGCGTACAGACCGATGACCTCCGACCGCGGCGCCCTCTGGTGTCTGGTGATCCCCAAGCATTAATACATAACAGTGGGTATTTTATTTGCAGTCAGAGGCATTTCCCCACGGGAAGGCTCCGACTGCAAATTCAGTGACCATATTGCCTTTTTAGGCACAGGGACGGATTTTCAGCAGGTTTGCGACCGGGTTTTCGCCGTGATTTGACCCTTCGCGGCGAAAGCCCCGTCGCAAAGCCTGGGCAGGATCTCCGGGTACCAGTTTGCGGCGGCGCTTCCAAGTACCGCCGGGGAGAGGTGCGCCGATGTGCAACGATGCCGTACTTTCGGCTCTCTCCCGACCCGTACGCCGCGCCCAGAATAGCGACAGGTCAAACCTGTCGGTGCAGTTCTGCCAGCAACGAAGGAATGAAAACCCTGCAAAAAAAGTACGTTAAATTTTTCTTTTTTTATTTCTTTTTCAGTGATTCGATAGATAAGGGTCTTGTAAATGTTTTCGGAATGTTGTTTGGATTTTTAAAATTTGATTTTCCCCCCTCCCAAGGCACAGCACCCCCGACCATGGACTAAAACCTGCCGAAACTTGCGGTTTTCACCACGAATAGTCGTGCAATGCCTCCTTTGACGTAAAGGCCGAAAGTTCGGCCTAAAAACGGTAGCGCAGCATAAACGTTAATTTTGGCCTATCGCTACTGTTTTCGCTGGAAAACCCCGAAAAGCTGAAAATTCGGCCGATAGTGTTGTAAAACCGCACACTCGATAGGGGGATAGACGGGTACTGTTCCACACTGATGGTCATTCTCTACTTTGCAATGGAAAAAACTAATGGCAAGTGAAATTCCCACCTCTTTTGCAACAAAATGATAACTGCTTGAGTTAAGTGCAGGTTATCAAATTATACCATGCAAAGAAAACAGTATAATTAGAAACATTCTCCAATAACAGGTAATTCAATAGGATGCAAAGCTTTGGCTTAAATTATGAGATTGCAATAAGTTTACAAAATTTCTGTTGTAACCATTCAAAAAATACACAGAATGGACATTAAGATAAATCACCATTTTCCTGTATATCCACATTCAAAAAAAATCACTTTCATAGAAATCAGAAAAATTTACAGCACAGAAGGTGCCCATTCGGCCCATTGTGTCTGTGCTGGTTAATGGTAATAAAATCCCAACTAAGCCTTAGAAACAACTATGGTCACATAGTGGAGGTATGGTGGATAAAAAGAGCTACTGTGATTGTCTTGGGGATGGTACAGTGAAATCGGATACATTCAAAAATAGGGGCGCAGCATAAAACTGGTAACTACAAGCCAATTAGTCTAAAGTGGCGGGAAAACTACCAGAGACCATTGTCAAGGACAACATTAATTCTCACTTGGAGAAGCATGGGCTAATCATCATCATCATCATCATAGGCAGTCCCTCGGAATCGAGGAAGACTTGCTTCCACTCTTAAAACGAGTCCTTAGGTGGCTGAACAGTCCAGTACGAGAGCCACAGTCCCTGTCACAGGTGGGACAGACAGTCGTTGAGGGTGGGACGGGTTTGCCGCACGCTCTTTCCGCTGCCTGCGTTTGTCTTCTGCATGCTCTCGGTGATGAGAGCTAATAAGGGACAGCCAGCTCCGACTTGTTCAAACAAATTGTGTCTGACTAACTTGGTTGAGTTATTTGATGAAGTAAGAGAGAGGATTGATGAAGGTAATGAAGTAATGTTGTATGTATGGACTTTCAAAAGGCATTTTATAAAGTAGCACTGAACAGATTTATGAAAGGGATGGTGGTAGCTTGGGTATGTAATTGGCTAAGGGATGGGAGGCAGGGAGTAGTGGAGAATGGATGGTTTTCTGCCTGGAGCTAATTATGCAATGGTGAACCCCAGGGGTCAGTAGTTGGACCATTGCTTTTCTTGTTATGATTAAATTACCAGGACTTGGTTGTACAATTTTGAAGTTTGTGACTGATACAGAACTTGGCAATGTAGCAAACATTGAGCAGGATAGTAGTGGATTCAGGAGGGCATAGACAGACTGGTGAAATGGGCAGACACATGGCAAATGCAATTTAATGCAGATAAGTGCGTAGTGATGCACTTTGGAAGAAACAACAAAGTGGCTCTATAATCAAAATGGTACTATTTTGAGGGGTTGCATGAGCAGAGAGACTTGGGTATGGGTGCATAACTCACAAATCCTTGAAGGTGCCAAGGCAAGTTGAGAAGGCAGATAGGGAGGCAAAATCATTTTTCAAACCCCAAAAGTGACCCAAACTGCATCGGCAGTAAAAGGGGAACTTTGCTGTGGGGAAGGAGCTAGCAGCTGTACGAAGTGTTGTTGGCATTCTGAACAAGGTTGTGCACCCATCCTCTCAGCTGCAGTGATGCTAGGCAAAGAAAGGAGTAAAAAACATACAGAAAACGTGGGACTTAATTCAAAAATGCCCATAGCTAAGTAAAATGGTGAATGCATTTTGTTCCAGTTATTCATATTTTTTGTACCAATCCAGGAATTAGGGGAATTGGTGGAAACACATAGAGAAAACTGCAAATTCAAGGAAAGGAGACACAATTCCAGTCTCCGGGCCAATGCATACTCTATCCTTGAGCAGCTACACGGAAGCTGCTGTTTGTCCTGAAAGGGGAGTGGGGGGGTGGGTGGGGAAGAGATGTTGAAGAGACCCCAGAGTAAGGCCCGAGATGTGGGGTCTGGACTGGGATGGTTGACCCCTGTTAGAAATACAGGTCTGTCATCGAATATCGTCTTTGTTTCAGTAGCATCAGTTACTCTCATAAGCAGTATGAACTTCTGAATTTTTATGGAAGTTGACTTACACTGCCCTATCTCTACTTGTCACTGGACCAAGACCTCGCTCTGTCAAGCCCGTGTGGTGGCTGGTGTGCAACGGCCACCCCACGTTAAAAAAATCCACGCACAGGCATCTTCCACCCTTCAACATGTAGTTCGGCTCCTTCATTGAAATACCTGTGAACTCATCCTTTCTTTGGCGTGGAAGCAAGTCATCCTCGTTTCGAGGGACCGCCTATGATGATTATCTACTTGCAATGTAAACTGGGTGTAAAACTGGATATTCATGTCTCGTGCACATGTGATAGACTGAGGAAACAGTCGGTGAGGTGAGGCGGATCTGAATTATTGAGCTGCGTTATTGCACGGTGAATGAAGATAGAGTGACAGCTGTCATTCGATTCACTTAGTTCTACCAATACAACTTATCTTTGATGCAAAATAAAGTACAGGCTGCACTTCCCCACATCAGTGGGTCATTTTACTTGATTTAAACAAAATGTATTCTAACTGTTGCTCCAACATTTCTGACTTTCTGGGCCTGTCTGCACCTTTTACAGCACTCTCTGTTTTGTGGGAAAAAAACTTAATTGCTAGCATTTGGTTTACTCATCATTCCTTTCCCGTTGTCCCCATCACGTTGAGGCGTAGTTCCTGACCCCTGGCCACATCTGAGGGGCTGGCCAGAGGAGCATTACGTCAGTCCTGCTAATGTGCCCTCTCACTTTGAAACCAGCTTTATGCAAAGCATAACCAGAAGGAAATTCTATCCCCATATGGTGTGAATGTTTGTTAGGAGCACCTGGAAATTGGTAACATCTGCTCTATTATTTCCATCGTCTTTGGTGACTTCGTTGTATCACAGACCACGATTGGATGATTCAAACAGGAATAGTGCAGGCATATTAGCTGGAATGATACCAGGATGCAAAAGGCTTAAATTATGAGAAATGGCTGCACAAACTTGGCTGGTATTCCCCTGAATTTAGAAGGTTGACGGATGATCTACACGTAGTTTTAAAAAAAAAATGATTGTGGCAGATTACGAACGTGGTTTGTGCAGTTGGCAGTCTGATGGGCAAAATCTTCCCAATACACAAAGGGGAAGAGATACATCTCAGATGGTGCGTAAAACGGGTGGTATTGACTGCAATGAAACTGAATATCAGGTGCTGCGTGTAACGGGCGGGCGATCCACAGACGCAGACGAATTTCTACCCCAAAAGCTGTGAAGAAGTTTCTAATCTGACATATAAACTGGTGTAAGATTGAAGAAGTGGTCCAATCTGATCCCACAAAATGCAATGTTGGCAGCAGAGAACCAAATGTGCTTCTTGGGGAAAACAAAGCAACGCTACTGCACAGAGGCTGGAAGTCACCATCATCATCATCAGAGGCGGTCTCTCGGAATCAAGGAAGACTTGCTTCCACTCTTAAAATGAGTTCTTAGATGGCTGAACAGTCAAATTTGAGAACCACAGTACCTGTCACAGGTGGGACAGATAGTCGTTGAGAGTAAGGGTGGGTGGGACAGATTTGCCGCACGCTCTTTCCGCTGCCTGCGCTTGATTTCTGCATGCTCACGGCGGCGAGACTCGAGATGCTCAGCGCCCTCCCGGATGCACTTCCTCCACTTAGGGCGGTCTTTGGTCAGGGACTCCCAGGTGTCGGTGGGGATGTTGCACTTTATCAGGGAGGCTTTGAGAGTGTCCTTGTAATGTTTCCTCTGCCCACCTTTGGCTCGTTTGCCGTGAAAGAGTTCCGAGTAGAGCGCTTGCTTTGGGAGTCTCGTGTCTGGCATGCGAACTCTGTGGCCTGCCCAGCGGAGCTGATCAAGTGTGGTCAGTGCTTCAATGCTGGGGATGTTGGCCTGGTAGAGGACGCTAACGTTGGTGCATCTGTCCTCCCAGGGGATTTATAGGATCTTGTGGAGAGATCATTGGTGGTATTTCTCCAGCGGCTTGAGGTGTCTACTGTAAATGGTCCATGTTTCTGAGCTATACAGGAGGGCGGGTATTACTACAGCCCTGTAGACAGTTTTGAGGGGCTGGTCTTCAAACACTCTTTTCCTCAGGTGGACAAAGGCTGCACTGACACACTGGAGTCGATGTTGAATCTTGCACAGAAGAAGGGAGCAGGCGACCATGCGCAGTATCCCCCATGACTGAATTCAAGGCCCCATTTGTTTATGAATGTTAAATCATGTAATTTCTCCAAAACTAATCAAGCTAGGCCTAACTCCTACATTGTGTAAAGCATGCTGAATGAAGCAGAATAATGTTTTTTAACCTTGATGCCATTTATGCAATCATATTTTCATCTTAATACATAAAGGTCAGGCCAAAACCTATTTTTTTAAATGACATCAATCATACTCACTCAAGTGTGTGTTGAACTTATATGTGTGATTTCATATGCATACAGAATTAGCTATACAGAGAGTGGCAGACCATCGGTAATAGCTCATTAGCAAATGCATGAAATGAATGCTTTGCTTAATAAATTACGGGACTGCGGTGAATGTGAGACAGTCACTTCTAAACCGTCACTATTTTATGTTTGGACACAATTCCAAACAGTAAATTTAAAAAGCTATCTAATGTTACATTAAGATGTACATGTTTGTCTTTAATGTTAATATCCTAACTGCATGCGGTGAATGACATTAGTTGAGGTTTGTGGTGAAATATTGAAAGCGGGCATACTCCAAAAGTTCCACAAAATAGACAAAACACTACTTAAACATGGTCATGTCAGCTTTTTGTTGCTTCTTAATTTTAAGATGTAAAGTATCATTGTATTATATTTTATCATTTAAAAATTGTGTTGACAAAATAGGTATGATTCATCACCAGCACATAAAGTATGAAAATTCAGCCGAAAGGTTTCATTATCTGTCTCACCAGAATAAATGACACCTATAAGCTTCTGCAGGCAAGAATTACATCAAATCATTAAAGCTCACTTTAAGAAATGCAAAGAATAGGCACAATTATCGTAAATGGTCTTAGTTTATACCTTAGGGGACTTCCTGTAATTCCCAGTGTATTCCTAGACACAGGGAAACGCAAGAATGCAGCCAACACCATTTCAACACACGTTGAAGCTGTGACTCTCAATACGTCAGGATATTTATTTCATACGGCAAACAACTACTAACTAAATTGTACAATTCCTGGTCACAGACTGCACTGAGAAGCCTCTGAAAATTTTATGTCCCGCAACAGTTTATTATTATTTCTTATAACAGAATTACATTTTTGCTCTTCTTACTAGAGATACGGTTTGCAGCAATTTCAATAAAACCTCGTGGAAAAATGTTTTACCTTTGTAGACTGTTGCATTCTTACACATTGACTTGGCATATTGCTTTTCTGTTATTGATAAAGATGAGTGAGTTTTTAAATGCTTAATAAATATTAAAAGCTCTCTTTCCACTTTCTTCCTATTTCTAACCCATTTTTACATCTCATCACTATACTTCTGTGTAAGTGAAACTGAACTCTGACTTGTTAAGCATACATGCCTGTTGACATTATAGAGCTTTTGATATTTCGACATTTGAAAACTTCCATTTCCAACATTTTATTTACTACTAAAAATCGATGTGAAATTCACTAAAAACGTAAGGAAAAACAATGAAAAAAGTATTGAGCTGTCCAGTGCACATACCATTACTAGCATACAACAAGAACATTTAATAATATGAATAACTGGCAGCTTTTTGCCGTTAATACTCAAGCCCTGATTTTAACTGCGGGCAGGAATTGGACAGTAGGGGGCCGAGATGGCGATAAACCATCAGCGTAAGGCCTGGGATATTTGAACTTGCTCTGGGGCCATTGACCGTGCTGGCCAGTTTCTCGTCCAGGTCTACAAGGATAGAAAAGGATCAAATACAAGAGACACCTTTAAACAAAGCTCATATTGTGAGGTCATTCTGTGATCCGAGTGGGGAAGCAGTGCTGGAAGGTAGCACAGGCTGCAGACAGAGCTACAACATTGTAGTGAGGATTCTACGATCCATACTCCCTGCAAGCATGGGATTAAACCTTGCGTGCAATGCTTAGGCTTGAATGTTTGCGTATGTTTGAGTAAAAAGGGAGACTGTACACAACAAGGCCAGGATGGTATTAGCCCTGAGCTTCATCTTCCCTCAATGATCGAATAGGCAAGGATGACCAGCATCATCATCATCGTAGGCAGTCCCTCGGAATCGAGGAAGACTTGCTTCCACTCTTAAAATGAGTCCTTAGGTGACTGAACAGTCCAATATGAAAACCACAGTCTCTGTCACAGGTGGGACAGATAGTCGTTGAGGAAAGGGGAGGGTGGGACAGGTTTGCCGCACGCTCCTTCCGCTGCCTGCGCTTGGTTTCTGCATGCTCTCGGCGACGAGACTCGAGGTGCTCAGCGCTCTCCCGGATGCACTTCCTCCACTGAGGGCGGTCTTTGGCCAGGGACTCCCAGGTGTCAGTGAGGATGTTGCACTCTATCAGGGAAGCTTTGAGAGTGTCCTTGTAACGTTTTCTCTGCCCACCTTTGGCTCGTTTACCGCGAAGGAGTTCTGAGTAGAGCGCTTGGTTTTGGAGTCTCGTGTCTGGCATGCGGACGATGTGGCCTGCCCAGTGGAGCTGATCGAGTGTGGTCAGTGCTTCAATGCTGGATGGATGCTGCAAGGATGACCAGCGACTTACTGAAAGGAGAACAACTGCTGGTCATTTCTGGTCATCCTGTAGTTTGGGTTCGTTTCTTCACATTGTGTGCCATTTTGTTTTGCAAGCTGAGACACGGGCTGGAATTTTCCCATTGCCGACTGCGCGGGTTTTGGGTTGGGTAAAAATCCCCGCATTTGCCAGCGTGTCAGGGACCCGCCGCCATCTAACTCGGGTGGCTTTGAAGGCGCAACATGGACCTGATCGGCAAAAGACGACATCATTCAAGTAATGAACTGCTTGTTGAGAGACCCTTTAGGGGGTTTTTAACAGGAACTTTTGACTTTTACTGCAGGAACACGGGATTCGCCTGTGAATGGAAGGCGGAAACTCAATGGCCCTTGGCGAGTCCATTTATCGAAAGCTGGGAGAAGCAGATAAATACTCCCACATTACACCTCATTACCTGCCTCATGGAAAGGCTCTGGCTTACAGATTTAGGTGTCAGCAGTTTGCAGGTCATTTCTGAAACCTTGGAAGCCACTCTCACCACATTGTTACTCAGGATCAGATCATTGAGGGATTGGTCCTCGGGGTGGGGGGAAAATTCCCCCATTCTTTAAGGCCCGTTACCGCCTCCAACAGAGTGGCAAGGCCTTTCCGACCAGGGACAGGGGGATGGTACGGCCCATCCGGAATTGCCCCCAGGCCGGAATTGTGTTTTAGTCCGACCCGACGCTCCGACGCGCTGTCGGTCACGTGCCGACCCCGTCCGCCCCGCGAGGGAAATTGCCCCGCGGGAGCGTGGTTGCCGTCGGTCGGTGCCCCCGACAGCTTCGCGCGGCGGGAAGCTGCCAGTGGCTGGACGGCTCGTCCGCCCTTAAAGGGGGAGGGCGCACCGCCGCGACCGCCATTTTACTTTAATTGTCGGCCGACTATTGTAGTCCGCCAACAACGGCGGCCATGGGTCCGGCCGGGCCGCCAACAGGCAGCCCGGCAGCCCCTCTTCGAGTGCCGGGCTGCTGGCTCGGCCGGAGCCCAGCCTGATGGCCCGGTGGGCACCAAGGAGACCTCGCAGCATCCCTCCCCTTTAAGTGAGGAGCAGGAATGTTGCTACACGTCAGCGTGATGTAGCACGTCCGCGTCGTGCTGACGCCATCAGTGTCGCGCTGACATGCTCGCCACGGTGCCAATGACACCGCCGTTCGTCCGCCCCGCTCCCGACTCGCTTCCGTCCCTCTGCCACCCCCAACACCGTCCCTTTGATTTTTTCCGGCAAAAGAGTGCAATTTCCCTCTATCCCCTGCCCCATCAGTACTGGCGGTAATTCGCCAGTTCATTCGAATTATCCACCCCAAACAGGACAGGGGGGGCAATCTCGGCCCCCTGACCTCCACTTTACCTGCCATCTGCTAGATCAGTGTGGGTGCCGCTTATACTGTCTCACCTTGGACCTCAGAATCGGATCAAAATGAGCCTCACCTGCAGCAGCAACCACAACAGCAGCCTTTTGCTCAACGAGCTGATGCTCCACAGGAGGGGGCACTACAGGGCTGCACTGTGCCGGAGGCGATACCCCAACGCAGGGTATACAGGCAGAGGATGAGCTTCCTGGATATGATTGAGCAGCAGTGCTTCAGAAGGCTCAGGCTATCGCACCAGGTCATGGCAGACATTTGTAGCTGGCTGGAACAAGACCTGCTGCCCAGGGGACTTGGTGACCAATCCTTACCAGTGGCTGTCAAAGTCATCACCGCCCTCAACATCTTCGCCTCAGGCTCCTTCCAGGGATCTGCAGTGTCTCGCAGTCGGCCGCCCGCAGATGAATTACCCAGGTGACCGATGCCATGTTCCACAGGTGAGCCAATATGTCAACATTGCCACTGATGAAGCCAGTGTTACTGAGCGGGGGCTGGCCTTTGCGGCTCTGGTCTGGCTTCCCACAAGTGCAGGGCGTCATCGACTGCACACATGTGGCCATCAACTCAACCCCACATCACCCAGGAGAACCACAAGGGCTTCCACTCCCTCAATGTGCAGCTCGTTCTGCAACCACAAAAAAACATTATCATACATGTGTGCACCAGATTCCCTGCCAGCTGTTATGACTCTTTCATTGCAGCAGCAGTCCACCCTCCCTCAGCTCTTCGCGCCTCCAAACAGACATACGGTCTGGCTGCTTGGAGACAAGGGCGATGCACCGAAGACATGGCGCATGACACCCTTGAGGAGGTCAAACAATGAGGCCGAAATGTGCTTTAATGGCAGCCACATGTCCACCAGATGCGTCATAGAGCAAGCAATAGACGTGCTGAAGATGCGCTTCAGATGCCTTGACAGATCTGGAGGAGCCCTTCAGGAGGCACCAGCCTGAGTCTCTGGAATCATCCTATAACGCAGCAGTGAGGATCGGAGCTGCAGGAGGAGCAAGGCGCAGAGCACACAGAACATTCAGAAGAGGAGGAGGAACCTGAGGTGGAGATGGCAGCGCACATTGCTGCCCCGAGGCCCAGGATGGCCTCATCATGGCCCGATTTACTTGACTTGCTCCAATGCACCCATGTCCACATGCTGTATTAAGTCTCCCCCACCATCAACAACACCATAAAGCATCCCTACAATGACCGAGCCATCCTGCTCATCCAAACTCCCATTGCTCAAGGTGAAGTAATGTCTCATCATTCACTCCAAGTGACAAGGCCCCTTCCCAGTTAGCACACAAAATTGGACAAGACCGGAAAGTGGCGCAAAGAAATACATTTATCTGTGTCATCAAAATAACTGAAACTTATCACTAATATTTGTTCATACACCCATGTGCATATCCTTGTGCATCTACTTTTGTGTCTTTTTTTTTTTCTGAGTGCTTCTAGGAGGTGTAACCCCTGTGGCTTCAGCAGAGGTACAGGTGGGCTGCTCACTTCCCTGCTGCGACTGGTTAGACACTTTTGGTATACGTTCTCTGGGTTTTGAAGCCTGTGAGGGCCCCGCCAAAGTCTGCTCCTCCTGCGACTGTGCAGGGGCAGCCATTGGGATCCGAGGAAGCATGTGGGGCTCTGACTGAGGGGGAGGCAACTGGGGAGAAGTGTGAGCGCTTTGAGCTGAGCTCCCACTTCCATGTCCCCTCTCATCATCATCCCTCTCACGGGCCACCCGCACTTCCCTGCTAGCAAGGAGCAGTTTGCTGCACATCAATGAGGCGATGAAGGCCAAAGTCTACTTTTATATCCCTCCTTGAGATGAGGTCAATGAGCATGTTCCATCTGTTTCCTCAGCAAGCATGTGCTCATGTTGAGTGGCTGGTTGATGGCCACCTTTCCATGGAACAAGCACATCAGCGCCATCGCCTGCTGGTGCTCGTGTTGGAGATGGACTCCTCCATTCTCTGAACATTTGCAGACATCGCGGCTGAAAAAGCTGCCAGAGCCCGCTGCAATTATTGCTGCCCCTCTAAGATCACCCTCTTTCTCGATGGCCCCCGAGGTTCAGCATCTGTATGCAGCTCAGCAGAGCTTGGAGTGTCCTGCGCTCTCGAGCGAGGAGTCTCCACTGCTGTCCTTGTCAACACCATCTGCTCTTGCTCACTTGAGACACCAGGCGACAACACTACTCTATCTCCCACAGGACCCACCGAGGTACGCATATCTGCGCTGGTCCTGGCTGTGCTTGGGTCTGATGATGGGCACCCGTAGGGGCTGGAGCTTCCTCTGAGGAGATGTCTTTCTCCTCTGGCTAGACAGTGGGGGTGGGGGGGGGGGGCACTTGACGGACCTGCGGGAGAGTAAAGAGATGATTTAGAAGTGTTATATTATGAATGGGTAACATTAGCATTATGCTTGTGATGAACATTCACTGGCTGCTGACATCAGCCACTATACGAGTGACTGCTGTGTGCATGTGGCTGTATGAGATGTAACTCTGTCACCAGGTTGCTGGGTTGTCCCCCTCGCTCCGTCTCCCACGCCAGCAGCTCTGAAACTCGCGATATCTCCAGGGCCCCCTCCTGTGCTGCAGTCAGTTGAGTGAATACTGGAAGGCTACCTCCGGTTCCCCGCCTCTCCCATGTGGTCTGGGTTCTTTTCTCCTGCAAGGAGGGAAAGGAGAGAACTTTGAGTGAGAGTGATGGAATGGGTGCCAGGAACGGATGGGTTACATCTGTAGCGGGTGATTATGAGGGAGTGGGTTGAGAATGCCAAATGGCCGCCTTCTGCGGTATTACTTATTCTGATTGCATTAGGGTGAGGTTGAGTGTCAAGGGGTGGTTGGTCGGATGGGGACGTGAGTATGCACATAGAGAGAGAGAGAGAGGGTATGTGTGGAATGATGTGCAGGAGTAGGCTTGGGCAGGTAGAGTGATGGGGATGTGGTGATAGGCACATCAGGCTGAAGTTGAGTGTGGTTTTGCACTCACCTTTCCTGACCTCATGAGATCAGTGAATCGTTTTCTGCACTGGATTCAGGTCCTCCTGACAATATCCCTACTGCTGACCTCCTCTGCTATCTTCAACCAGGCCCTTTTGGTGTCTATATGGGAGGTCTCCTGTGCCTGTCTGCCGGGAACAGGATCTCTTTGCGTGCTCTCACTGCCTCCAACAGAACATGCAGCGATGCATCACTAAACCTGGGTGCAGCCTTCTGCCTTTGAGTATCCATTATTTAATGTTTGGGACAGTACTCTGATGTTTCTATTTCACCTTGCACACTTCTCTACCATACTTCAAACGAGTTGTGTGCCAGGCTGCTTTAAATATCGGCGCTGGAAGCGATCATCGATCACGTCATCAGAATCACTCCATTTAATTGGGTCAGAAAAGGCGCATGACCTCTTTAAGTGGAGCCATTAAATTAAAGACGCATTGAACCATATGCTGAGCAAAACATCGTGTTCCTGACCCACTACCTGGCCCGCACGCACCCGACTCCAAGGTTAAAATCCCGGCCGTGGTCTTCAGATGCTGTCGATCTAAGGAGCACATGCACATAGACAGAGATATGCTCAATTTGTAAGCCATTCCAGGTATCAGCAACTGGCCATGCAGCATGCCACTAAGTGGTACAATTTGATGAAGCTCTTGGAACTTGTGTAGTTTTTGAAGTTCTTTGTAGCTGTTTAGTTTTTGAACATTTTTTAACAAAAGCACATTGCCATCAGCACATCAGCAGTGAGAAGGCTGCAGGAAGCCTCAGAAAGTTGAGGCAGCCGTTTCCCGACGACCTCCCCCTTTTGCCGTCGGGAAATGGCTCCTCAATTTCTGAGGCTTCCTGCAGCCTTCTGTCTCCTTCCCTCCCTCCCTCCCTCCCCGCCGTCTGGAACGGCTTCCTCCCCCCCCCCCCACGTTCGGTCGGTCGGTCGGTTCCCTCCCTCCCCCCCCCCCCCCGCGTTTGGTTGGTTCCCTCCCTCCCCCCCCCCGCGTTTGGTTGGTTCCCTCCCTCCCCCCCCCCCGCGTTTGGTCGGTTCCCTCCCCCCCCCCCCCCCCCCGCGTTTGGTCGGTTCCCTCCCTCCCCCCCCCCCCCGCGTTTGGTCGGTTCCCTCCCTCTCCCCCCCCCCCCCGCGTTTGGTCGGTTCCCTCCCTCCCCCCCCCCCCCGCGTTTGGTCGGTTCCCCCCCTCCCCCCCCCCCCCGCGTTTGGTCGGTTCCCCCCCTCCCCCCCCCCCCCCGCGTTTGGTTGGTTCCCTCCCTCCCCCCCCCCCCCCGCGTTTGGTTGGTTCCCTCCCTCCCCCCCCCCCCCCCGCGTTTGGTCGGTTCCCTCCCTCCCGCCCGCCTGCCTTCGGGAACGGCTGTCTCGTTTTGTGAGGCTTGCTGCAGAATTCTCCGTGGCTGAAGCACTTTCACACAGGTAGGAAGATGGTTTATTTAATCTTTTCTTTGCTTTTAAATGTTTATTCAGGTTGGATTTATTTGTATAATATTTGTCGAAGTATAAATAAGGATTGATTGTAGAATTTAATGACTTCCCTTCCCCCCACCTCGTTCTGGACGCCTAATTTGTAACCTGCACCTGATTTTTTAATGTGTAGACAAGGTTTTTTCAGTTCTACAAAAATCTTCACTTGCTCCATTCTACTTTAGTTTGGAGTACGTTTTCACTGTGGAAACTTTCAAATCAGGCGTCAGTGGCCGGACACGCCCCCTTTTGAAGAAAAAATTCTGTTCCAAAGTAGAACTGTTCTACCTGACTAGAACTGCAGAAAATAAAATGTGGAGAATTGCGATTTCTAAGATAGTCCGTTCTCCACCAGTTGCTCCTAAAAATCAGGCGCAAATCATGTGGAAACTTGGGCCCATAGAATTGAAAAGTAGGGAAGTTATGCTAAACCTGTATCGAACCTTGGTTAGACCATATTTAGAGTACTGCGTACAGTTCTGGTCGCCATATTATAAAAAGGATATAGAGGCACTGGAGAGGGTGCAAAGAAGATTTACAAGGATGATACCAGAAATGCGAGGGTATACATATCAGGAAAGGATGAACAGGCTGGGTCTCTTTTCTATTGAAAAAAGAAGGCTGAGGCGTGACCTAATAGAGGTTTTTAAAATTATGAAAGGTTTTGATAGAGTGGATACAGAGTGTTTCCAATTGTGGAGAAGAGCTTAACTAGAGGCCATCCATATAAGATAGTCACCAAGAAATCCAATCAGGAATTCGGAAGAAAATTCTTTACCCAAAGAATCATAGAATCAGAGAAAATAGGTGCAGGAGTAGGCCATTCGGCCCTTTGAGCCTTCACCACCATTCAATAAGATCATGGCTGATCATTCACCTCAGTACCCCTTTCCTGCTTTCTATCTATACCCCTTGATCCCTTTAGCCGTAAGGGCCATATCTAACTCCCTCTTGAATATATTCAATGAACTGGCATCAACAACTCTCTGCGGTAGGGAATTCCGCAGGTTAACAACTCTCTGAGTGAAGACGTTTCTCCTCATCTCAGTCCTAAATGGCTTACCCCTTATCCTTAGACTGTGTCCCCTGGTTCTGGACTTCCCGAACATCGGGAACTTTCTTCCTCCATCTAACCTGTCCAGTCCCATCAGAATTTGATATGTTTCTATGAGATCCCCTCTCATCCTTCTAAACTCCAGGGAATAAGAACATAAGAACATAAGAATTAGGAACAGGAGTAGGCCATCTAGCCCCTCGAGTCTGCTCCGCCATTCAATAAGATCATGGCTGATCTGGCCGTGGACTCAGCTCCACTTACCCGCCCTCTCCCCGTAACCCTTAATTCCCTTATTGGTTAAAAATCTATCTATCTGTGACTTGAATACATTCAATGAGCTAGCCTCAACTGCTTCCTTGGGCAGAGAATTCCACAGATTCACAACCCTCTGGGAGAAGAAAGAGTGGTGAGAATGTGGAACTTGCTACCACAGGGAGTGGTTGAAGCGAATAGTATAGATACATTTAAGGGGAGGTTGGACAAGCATATGAGGGAGAAGAGAATAGAGGGTTATGCTGATAGATTTAAATGAGGAAAGACAGGAGGAGGCTCGAGTGGAGCATAAACCCGGCATGGACTGGTTGGGCCGAATGGCCTGTTTCTGGGTCGTATATCCCATGTAATCCTGTGTTATCTTAAACATTGTACTGTTGGATAGTCTTGCCTTGCCATATTCCTTAAAGTGTACCATTTTTTCCTGCACCTATTCCCAGGTTCTGCTAGCATACACACCATTAAACTCGACTGCCACCTCCTGCCAGGTGTGCTGCACTGCTATGCTCTGAGGAATGCAAAACAGAATAACATTTCAGGCACCTAGTTCATGCAGCAAAACATACACTGTGACAACCATCGAGTGTGGAAGGCGGGCAGGGGTTGAGGGTATGGTAGGAGATTCAAATGTTGCGCTACTCCATTATTTGCACACAGATTCCATGTCATGCCTCCACAGTGGGTCTCTCTTCACTTTTTTTAATTTTCGTTGCATACTTCTTCCCAAAGGCTGCTGACAGTTCTAAATCCAATTTGAACCTGTATAGAGGCCTGTAATAAAAATGTAGTACAAACCTGAGAAACAAATCAAAGATCTGAAAGTCTCGGACCCTATTAGAGATCCATTGTTTATGTTCTTCGTCTTCTTAGGCAGTCCCCTGGAGTCGAGGATGACTTGCTTCCACACTAATATGAGTTTGGAGGTGACTGCTGAGACCAATGTGGGATCTCATCATCATCATAGGCAGTCCCTCGAAATGAGGATGACCTGCTTCCAAGCCAAAAAAGGATGAGTTCACAGGTGTTTCGATGAAGGACCTAATATTCCAGGTCCTGAACTACATGTTGAAGGGTGGAAGATGCCTGTGCGTGGATTTTTTTAACGTGTGGTGGCTGTTGCACACCAGCCACCACACGGGCTTGACAGAGCTAGGTCTTGATCCAGTGGCAAGGACTTTCCAAGGCGACTGGCGGCTTGCTCTGCTGCACATAAGAACATAAGAACATAAGAATTAGGAACAGGAGTAGGCCATCTAGCCCCTCGAGCTTGCTCCGCCATTCAACAAGATCATGGCTGATCTGGCCGTGGACTCAGTTCCACTTACCCGCCCGCTCCCCATAACCCTTAATTCCCTTATTGGTTAAAAATCTATCTGTGATTTGAATACATTCAATGAGCTAGCCTCAACTGCTTCCTTGGGCAGAGAATTCCACAGATTCACAACCCTCTGGGAGAAGAAATTCCTTCTCAACTCGGTTTTAAATTTGCTCCCCCGTATTTTGAGGCTGTGCCCCTGGTCCACGGACCTAGTGCACACACATATTGCAGTGTGGGCTGGCCCGTGCGGGATCTATAGTCTCTGTCACAGGTGAGGCAGACGGTGGTTGAAGGGATGGGTGGGTGGGGTGCTTGTGTTGTCGTGCACTCCTTCCGCTGTTTGTGCTTGGCTTCCGTGTGCTCCCGGCGAAGAGATTCGAGGTGTTCTGTGCCTTCCCGGATGCTTTCCCTCCTCTGAGCGGTATTAGGCTAGGGATTCCCCCACTTCCTTTAGGCACACTCCGGGTGAGCAAAGCTAGTATCCAGCTCAATCTTGGCTTAAGTGCACTCGGCTTTAATTAAAATTTATTGCAATATTCAAATGAGCTATGGTTCCTTTCCTAAGTTACTTTAGGCCAATCTAAAATGTTTGCTGGCAAATCGTGCTCAATGGGAAAGTTGTGCAGATCCGTGTTATGGATCTTAACCAAATGTCTGGTTACCCAGCACTTAGGGATAATTTACTATAGTATTCTCTATAGGGATGATTCCACAATCTGGCACTCCCAGTGGGAAGCAACGCTCACAGCGAGAATGTCTTGGGAGATTGTGGGGGGCTACAGCCTATGATTTTCCACGGACTTGAGAGCTACTCCCTAATGGATCAGATCACGATTGTAGATTAGCCACTGGATAGAATCGCTCCATATTTATACACCCCATCATTTGTTTCTTAATTTCCTGGTTCTCGAGGGAAGGGGAATCATTCCATTTTATTTTAAACAAGGGCATGAATGTAAATATATTCAAGCTATGGAGTCCTCAAGAAATCACATTTTAAGTCATCATTTAAAATTCAATTGTGGGTCCAATTGCCTTATAAAATTTAATGAGATTCATTGATTTGTTTTTTTTGTATATAAATCTGATACTGGTTTATTTCTAAGCTTCACAAGTTTCTACAATTAGCGAGGTAGACAGTGTCTAGACAGATTCCTGCATGCATTATGTTTCTACTCATTTGCCGAATCTATTATGTATTTTAATGTGCCGTGCTCTACAAACCTCATATTTCTGAATTCAGATATGTTAAAAATTATTTCACGTTAAAACACATGTAATTCATACATTCCATACTGCTTCTTACAAATAATACAGAAAGCTCTAGTAATATATTTGTTGGCAAGCTTGTATGTTTACTAAAGGTTTTCAAAAATCAACATAATTGGTTCAGTATGTTTATAAGAAGAATGGGCAACCAGAACGCAAATGACTGTACAATAGACTACTGGTTTTTATTGAAAATACATGTCTTGAACATTTTTAAAATTCTTGCTGTAGAGTAGAGCATGTATGGACAAGAAATTGTGAAATAAAAGGATGCCAATAGTTTGACCGCTGTGAACCACATTTTTCACAATGTATGTTTTTACCAATTCATGCTGTTTCCATTTGCAGCCCCAATCAACCTTGACTGCCACACTAATTAGGAGTCTAGTCCCTCATGTCAGTGACTTATCACAGCAATCATAAAGCATAGAGGCTTCTTCACAAACACTTCTGGAAGATAATTGGTTAGTGTTCTGAAGTCAAGCCAATTATCCTTTGTATCAATTATGTTAAAATACAGAAAATTTCCTTAATATGTGGAATTTTAGCATCAAATAGCATCCAGCTTTAGTCTTAACAGCAAAAGACAATAGCCTGTAATGTCGGGAGTGTGGTATAGCATTTATTTATTGCCTGTTTTCTTGCCGTTGCAAAACTGAATGAAGAAATTCACGTTGTAGGTGAATTAACCTCAAAAATTAAACATTTAATAATGAAGCGCCCATATTGCAGTACTAACAGAGAACTCAATTGATTGTGCAAATGGGACAGTCATTGCTAGAAAGGATGCAGTGAGTTGGATCTTCATTCAAATCTGCACTATGGGGACTGCATTCAATGCTCCACTAGCACTGGACTAGCAGAGGAACACCAGGAAGATCAGAAATGCTGCCTGCCATGTCAGGTTACTCACTTGATGAGAATGACCAGTAGATCCAGGAGCTAATATGACTGGAAGCAGGCAACACAACTCGAGGGCAAGAAAGCAGCTCTACAGACGTCTGAAGGCCAAGGGTCAACGGAAAATCCGTGACCACAATCAAGACCACCTACGGCCCAAGCACCCAAGGCTCTACCCCACTACTGGCCAAGAATGGAGAGGTGCTCATCAAGGACAGAGAGGCAGTCAGTGCCCGCTGGAAGGAGCACTTCGAGGATCTCCTCAACCGAGACTCTGTCTTCGACGTGAGTGCCCTCGACTCCATCCTACAGCATGTCACCCGCCACCATCTCAGCACAACCCCAGCCCGGCAAGTCTTGAAAAGGCCATCCAACAACTGAAGAACAACAAGGCATCAGGAGCAGATAGAATTCCCGCCGAAGCACTAAGACATGGTGGAGAAGCACTACTGGCGCGGAACCATGACCTCATCTCTCTTATCTGGAAGGAGGAGATCATGCCAGGAGATCTCAGATGCTGTAATCGTGACCATCTTCAAGAAAGGTGACAAGTCCGACTGCGGTAACTACAGAGGAATCTCCCTGCATTCGATCACTGGGAAAGTCATAGCAAAAATCCTCCTGAATCACCTTCTTCCTGTGGCTGAAGAACTCCTCCCAGAGTCGCAATGCGAATTCCGCCCATTAAGGGGCACAATATAAATGATCTTCACCACGCAACAGATATAAGAGAAATGCAGGGAACAGCACCAACCCCTGTACATGGCCTTCTAAACATCTGTAAGACAAAGGTCCTCTAGCAACCTGCCCCCACCAGACAGCACTGCCCCCCGATTATCAAAATCCACGACAAGGTCTTGAACAACGTGGACCATTTCCCATACCTCGGAAGCCTACTGTCAACAAGGGCAGACATCGACGACGAGGTCCAACACCACCTCCAGTGTGCCAGTGCAGCCTTCGGCCGCCTGAGGAAGAGTTTGAAGATGAGGACCTCAAACCTGGCACCAAGCTTATGGTCTTCAGGGCAGTAGTGATGCCTGCTCTCCTATATGTTTTAGACACATGGACGATGTACAGCAGGCACCTCAAAACACTGGAGAAGTACCACCAACGCTGCCTCCGCAAGATCCAGCAAATCCATTGGCAGGATAGGCGCACCAATGTCAGTGTTCTCGCTCAGGCCAATATCCCCGGCATCGAAGCACTGACCACGCACGATCAGCTCCGTTGGGCAGGCCACATCACCCATATGCCCGATACGAGACTCCCAAAACAAGCGCTCTATTCGGAGCTCCAACACGGCAAGCGCGCCCCAGGTGGGCAGAGGGAACACTTCAAGGACACCCTCAAAGCCTCCTTGAAAAAGTGTAACATCCCCCGACACCTGGGAATCCCTGGCCGAAGACCGCCCATAGTGGAGGAAAAGCATCCGGGAAGGTGCTGAACACCTCGAGTCCCTTCGCCGAGAGCAAGTTGAAGCCAAGCGTCAACAGCGGAAGGAGCACGTGTCAAACCAAGCACCCCACCCACCCGTCCCTCCAACCACCGTCTGCCCCATCTGTGACAGAGACTGTAGGTCCCACAGGGACTCTTCAGTCACCTGAGAACTCATTTCTAGTGTGGGAGCAAGTCATCCTCGACTCCGAGGGACTGCCTATGATGATAACTAACAGAGAACTCAATTGATAGTTTAAATGGGACAGTCATTGCTAGAAAGGATGTAGTGAGAAGTTGGAGCATTTAAAGCTGCACTATGGGGACTCCATTCAATGCTCCACTCGCACTGGACTAGCAGAGGAACACCAGGAAGATCAGAAATGCTGCCTGCCATGTCAGGTTACTCACCGGGTGTACCATTAGGTCCTGCCACTCCACACTACAGTGCATCTTCCATCACAGGCAAACTTACCTGGCAATGACAGAGATGTGCTTAAGCAGGTGGGGGGTTAGTAGGAGGCAGCAACAAAACAAGTGGCATCTTTTGAAGAAACATCGCTGGACAACTATATAACATCCATATTGGCACTGCGAATGGATAACAAAAGTAGCATGTAATTTTAATTTTTAGTCATCAGTCTCCTCCCAGCTAGCAGTACGGACACCTTAGGGTAGATTTACTGTTCCTTCTCCTGCACTGGGCAGGAGAATTCGAATTTCCTGTCCTGGGTCATTTACACGATCTGGAGCATTCCAGGCAAGGCTTTAGGCCAGCATAGGGAGCAAGAATTGTTTGTGCAACTGCAGGCTTTTCAGGCCTGCAGCTGTGCGTCGGGCCCTGGTTATCGCGATCTTCTGGTTGCTAATTAAATCCTGATTAGATCTTTGGGGGATAGTGGAGTTGGGGTTTGAAGTGCAAATGACAGTTTAGCTTGAAGTCTATAGCCTGCCCGCAGGATTCCCAGACCTTCTGGCCAACAAGGTTTGAGGCAGGCCAGCTGCCATCTTTTCTGGACGACCTGTGATGGGGCACTCCCATGTTCTTTGTTGCACTGCACTATCTCGAATAATTTCAGCACCTCCAGCAGCCATAATGCACCTTCCCTTTATGAGGAGCTGGCGAGCTTTAAGCAGTGCAGGTTAGCTTTTAGTAGTGCTAGCAAGTATCGATATTGGGCTTCCTGCTGACGCATGCATCAGCATCACGATTTGTGCAGGCTGTACGCAACAATCATGCTAATGAGCAGGTAGCTGTCTGCTTTACCTTGATCAGGCGTTGGGTAACTGTGCATCGTCATTCTTGCGCCTGTTTGAGGACTATCCGGTATAGCCGCCACATTCCTTTAAATTTTCCAGCTGGATATGTTGCCCCTTCCATCAAAGCACTCCCTGTACCTGGTTAGGGAGCATATTCTAATCGTGCAAATGATGATCTCATAAACTCAGGTGCAACCAGGCCAACGATGCGGAGCTCCCAGTGCGGCAAGATTGTAGAATCAGCTCCTAAGTCTTCCTCAAGGCCATTGTAGATGTCTATTGGTCCACTTGTTCACCAACTGCAACTGTGGTCACTGGAAAATAGAGTGATATCCCAGATGCCCCCAATCATATGTGCTAAGTCGCGAAAGAATAATGATTACAGAGAGTGCTTGACTCACCGCACCCCCCATCACCCCCGACCCCTCACGACTATAGCTAAGATGCAGTACCCCTGGAGGCCAGCAGGAAGTTCCAAGTCAACGTACTGTATAAAATGCGTATAAAGGACAACAGCATTTGCACCAACTTAGAGGATCAGCCATGATCTCGTTGAATGGTGGAGCAGGCTCGAGGGGCCAAATGGCCCACTCTTGCTCCTATTTCTTATCTTGTGTTCTTATGTTTGCACGGCATAATAGATAGACAATCAAATAGCAAAAATCCAAGCAAACTGTTTTAATGTTTCTCGATTTCGCATGCGAAGCTCATGGAGCATAACGACACTGATTTAGATGTTACTGAAAGGAATAGCATTATGAGAAGGATTGTATTTTAAACTGAAACTATCTTCCTGCTATTAGTTTGTGAATAAACAGGCCAACAGCAGAACAAACATAAATGGCACTGTTGCTGTACAGAGTGATAACCCATCACAGACTCGACATTTAATACTCTCAGGAGCCACTTTAATAGGACACACTGCCATGAACCAGATAATTTTTATCAGGTTCTATTGCCTTACAGTCAGAAAAAAATGTTTCAATGGTTATTTTAGTATCACTTGGGGTAAAATAAAGAGGGCACATGACCATGGCTCTTCCTACTAAGTGAATGATGATCAGAGGGCCTTATGGGAGGCACTAACTTCCTTGTTGCATTGTCAAGCTTTTTACTTCTCTATTCTGTCTTTTGGAGACCAGGATCTTGTGCAGTGAAAAACTATGGACAGAAAAAGTACACACGCATGTACATGACATTATAAAAATACAGTAAAGGACTGAGAAGAAAATGCAAGTACATAAATAGAAAAGGTGAGAAAGACTAAGTGATAGAAAAACACAAAGAAGGGAACTGAGGTTCAGAGGAACAGAAATAAACATTAAGAATGAAAACAATTAGAAACTGATGAAAGAAAATGCACTTACTTTTTAGCATTTAGTACATTTTTTGCCATGACGTGTCTAGTGGAATCAGTCTGTAGGTTACAAACCAAATTAATGTAAACTATTGGGAAAATACATGGCTGTTTGATAAACTCGGAAATCCATTGCCATTCTAAGACGTCTCCAAAGCAAAGTACTGGGAAATCCACACAAGTAGTTTCTGCTTGCCCAAAATGGAGTGCATATTCTCTCCCCTGAGGTACTTATCTAAGTCCAGAAAATGCAAGGACAGAAAGCGACAGCCAAAATGAGGGCTTGCCAAGTGTGTGTCGGTAAGGCTGGAGTTTAACTAACTTAAACCTTGCAGGTTACAAACACAAAGAACTGGCAAGCTTCCTGTTGCTTGTCCAGCTAGGACCATTCTATCCACAGGGCATTGACTTGCAGGGTTAACTAGAGCAGAGTGGGAAGAATCCTGATCCCCAGTGACAGGCTATGGGGCCAAAATTCAGGCACGCCAGAAAGCTGGTGCACCTATGATCTCCTAGCTGTTTTTACCGCCCGGAGAGTGGAGGCAGCCATCCGATCAATTTTCAGGTCTTTGAAGTTTTTTTTCCGTTGGACCGGAAGCCAGTCATAAAGGGGGCGGAAGTGCGGCAGCAAGTGAGACTGAGGGGCGGAAATTGGGGCGGGATCGGGACCCCGCCGCTGTCAATCAGCGGTGGAGCGGTGGTGATGTCACAGCGCATGTGCGTCACCACGCTCTCTCACCTCCGTTAAAGGGGAGATAATCGGTCATTTTTAAACTTCAGCCCACTGGGCCACCAAGGAGGCTTTCGGCTGGGCCAGCGGCCTGGCACCCAAGAGGGGGTGCCAGGCTGCCTGTTGGCGGCCCGGCCGGACCTGGGGGCACAACAGTCCGGCTGACAGGGCAGTCGGACAGCAAAAAAAAATGATATGGCGGCCGCGGCATTTGGCCCTCCCCTTTAATTTCTGCTGCAAAGCCAAGGCCCAGAGAGAGGAGACAAGGTACACCCAGCTGGTCGGGGGCACTGTGCGGCGGGGCAGCGATTCTTTTCTGCTGAATTTCCGTCGGAATGAAATTGAGGTGAGGGAGAGCGGCAGTGCGCGCTTTAATGACGAGCTTGCAGTGGTCGGCAGCAGCAGGGCGGAAGTGGGAAAAGGCTGAAAAATCCCCGACTGAATTTGGATCGGGGCGGCCAGTTGACCACAAAGCGGCGACCATGGGTTTCAGCTGCATGGCTGTCGCAAACGGGCAGTAACGGGTCTTTCCGAGACCCTGAATTTTGGCCCCTATCTCTCTAGATTCCATTAATAAGCCGGGCTCACTGGTCAATTTACAAGTGTCCAGGAATACTACTGACCATTCTGGCTCAGGAAATTGGTTACTGAGGGCACCATTGAGGATTGACATAATTCTAATTTTCCACTGCCAGCCCCACGTACCTACTCCCCACCCCAATAAGGTGAATAGTCACTCATGGTAATTAGATAACTAATAATCATAGATTTTAGCCTCAGTAGACAGACAGCAGCTATCACAATCTTCTCACAAGAGGAATGGTGAACAGCATGACTAATCGCAACCCGTCTGAGTGCAATGTTACAATCCTCACAGCTGCCGCCATAACCAGTGACTAGTGGTTCCACCAACTAAAACCGTAGAACTTCAGTACAAACTACTTGTATCTCTCCGGCACAATCATGGTAGGCACCAAACACGTGATTGAGAACCTCACACTCTTATATTCCAGCCTCCAGGCAACATCTTTTAGTTGTGTGGCAAGCCCCAGAGTTTCTTCATCATCTCTATGATAGACATGGAAGGGTCTATGCAGAACATAGAAACATAGAAAATAGTTGCAGGAGTAGGTCATTCAGCCCTTCGAGCCTGCACCACCATTCAATATGATCATGGTTGATCATGCAACTTCAGTACCTCATTCCTGCTTTTTCTCCATACCCCTTGATTCCTTTAGCTGTAAGGGCCACATCTAACTCCCTTTTGAATATATCTAACAAATTGGCCTCAACAACTTTCTGTGGTAGAGAATTCCACAGGTTCACTATTCTCTGAGTGAAGAAGTTTCTCCTCATCTCGGTCCTAAATGGCTTACCCCTTATCCTTAGATGGTGACTCCTGGTTCTGGACTTCCCCAACATCGGGAACATTCTTCCTGCATCTAACCTGTCCAATCCCGTCAGAATTTTACATGTTTCTATGAGATCCCCTCTCAGTCTTCTAAATTCCAGTGAATATAAGCATAGTCGATCCAGTCTTTCTTCATATGTCAGTCCTGCCATCCCGGGAATCAGTCTGTTGAACCTTCGCTGCACTCCCTCAATAGCAAGACTGTCCTTCCTCAGATTAGGAGACCAAAACTGCACACAGTACTCAAGGTGTGGTCTCACCAAGGCCCTGTACAACTGCAGTAAGACCTCCCTGCTCCTATACATTTTATGATGTGCCAGCCATCTTGATGTCGTAGAGGTCCAATTCTAGTGATGTGTACCAGGTTTACTCATCAGCAACTAAGTCCTTCTGTGAGAGGCTTTATCAAACAGATGTGCCCGCTGAGAAACCAACTCTTCTTGAAGGGGCTGAGCAACAGGCCAGAACCCTCACTCTCTGTCACAAATCTATCTCATAGCTTGGTTCTTCTGGACCACACACTTGAGTCAAAGGAAGCCCTCCTGTTGCATGTCTAAAATTCTGAGCCATGAAGGAGATCGACAATTTATATGCTACAAGCTTAATCTGCAGTTGGACTTTGCTGTTCCTGAATAATGTTCAGAAAGACCAACATGCCCTTAACTCCTTCTTAAGTGAGTCCCAAAGAACTGTGTCCAAGCCAAAGGCAGTATCCATCAAGACCCACAAGTATGAATCAAGAACTGGGATAGATAGCCCTTGTATCTTCCAATCAATACCTCTTGAAATGTGCAAAGTTATAATTCCACAGAGCAGAGGTATTATAGCTTTGTGGAAGGAAAAGTGATCAGATCAGAAATGAAACAAGACCTAGATGGCAGAGAAAGATGGAAGGAGGTGGCCTGGAGCAACGTTAGCTCCCAAAGGCACGTATTAGATTCAGATCTTTAAATAGTTAGACTATCCCACAATGCATCACACCACTATAACCTCTATTTTCATTTTAAAAGATCGATTTATTCAGTTACTGAAATTGGATCTACTGCTAAAAAATTCTCAGGGTAAGCATTTCAGCGATGTCTTCAGTTTAAAAAGCTTTTGATGGGGCAAGGTTAAAGCATATAGCTTTTTACGGAGTTTCTAGGCCATAATGTTATTGCTATTTACAGTAGATTTTGAACACTTGAAAACTGCATTGTCAGAACTCAACTAGTACAGAAATCTTTCACTGCTTAATGTCAAATTGAAAAGTTTTATCTTGGGCAGGGTCTACTGTTTTGGGTGAGTACATCACCACTGCATAATCGCGCAAGTACTCTTCATACCAAAGCTAGATGAGTGCTTGATCACCACCCTCATCTATTTCATCATCAATAGCTTTATTTCCAGTCATTCAGTCCCTACACTTGTGAACGGGCTCCCACAATCGCTTATTTTTACAACGCCCTCCCTACCTTCAAAAACATCCTCAAAATCCCTTCCCTTCAAATATGCTTTGCTATTTCCTCTGAACATCTTTCATACTCAGTTTTTTCTCTGTCTTGGAAAGCATTCAGACTTTGTTTATATGACAAATGTTATACAAATGTAAGTTGAACAGTTTTGAAAATGAACGCCTTCCCACTTTTGGGAAACAGTGCAAGGCCTGCGTACTCCAGATCATACAAAGCATAAGTCAAATATAAGGGCTCATTTTCAATCCTGCCAAAAATGGAGCAGGTATCACTGCACTCCCGTGATGCTTCTTGCAAGTGAAGAGCTGATATTGCTGGATTCACTGAGGTCAGCTTATCATAATGATTTGAATGTGCTCCCTGCACACTTTCTACTGCAGGGAGCAAATGAATAGAGGATGCATGGAATCAAGTTCTTAAAGGGCTGCTGCACCGTTTTAACATAACTGGCAGCAGTGGCTTCATTGACAAACAGCAATGTAAGGCTGACAACGGTTTGTGAGCAGAGCCGCCCTCCTCAATGAAGGCAGTTTGATGAGGAGAAACTTCTTCACTCAGAGAATTGTGGACCTGTGGAGTTCTCTACCGCAGAAAGTTGTTGAGGCCAGTTCGTTAGATATCTTCAAAAGGGAGTTAGATCTGACCCTTATTGCTAAAGGGATCAAGGGGTATGGAGAGAAAGCAGGAAAGGGGGTACAGAAGTTGCATGATCAGCCAATGATCATATTGAATGGTGGTGCAGGGCTCGAAGGGCCGAACGGCCTACTCATGCACCTATTTTCTATGTTTCTTCTGGAAGCAATGCGGTAAGAATATACAAAAGACGGCCAAGAAAAGACCATCAGGCCCATCAAATCCACCATCCATTCAGTGGTGCAACCTTGCACACCATTCACCCTTCCACTAACCACGCTGTGTCCTGGGAGAGGCAAAAAAACAGAAAAAATAACCCAGCCAATTGAGGGAAAACCATCGGAAATTCCTTTCCAATTCATTAAGGTAATCAAGCAAACTTAAAGGAGATTGCAGTAGCCCAGGACTCCGCATAATCACATCTATCAACTTATTCTTATAATTAGAAATGTTCTTTCAGGAAAATAAGTTGTTTTTAAAGAGCTGGTATGGTATCTGTTATTCCAAATACTAAAATGTCTACATGATGTTTATCTTTAAAAGAGCAGAATCGATGCAAAGGAGGAGCTAGTTCTCTTAATGTGCTGCTTATGGCAGCAATACTAGGCTTTGTGAAAATATTCACACTCTGATTTTAAAATGGAGTTATTAAAAAACGTTTTGCCTGCAAGGTGAAACAATAAATTTGGGCTTGATTTTTCTGTGCTCGTAACTGTACATTAACCAATTTCTACAAAGTAAGATCACAAGGCGGTATAAATTCCTACAGAACTGCCATCTGCAGATTCTCATAATCTGTAATGTTTAAGTATTATTGTGACTTGAGCATTTTCCTGCAAAAGCTTTGCAACCAGCAAATTAGTTGTGTTCAAGACTGCTTGTGCGATTTGAATTGAATTTCAAAATAATACTTAAAAACTGTAATTGCCTGTGCTAATTTAAAACCTCAAAGCAGCTTGTAAACTGCATGCAAGTGGAGGAGATTTAACAGGCTTGTTTAGCCAATCAAATTGAACTTTGGTCCTCATGAATTAAGGGAGACAATGGCATAATAATTGCCTCGATTAAATTGTTGGATGCTTACAGCTATTCCGCAGGCAATTGACAGCAACAAGTTGATTTGTAAAATTATTAGGTTAAACATTTTTCTGCGTTGATGATAGTAAAGAAAGCCACACAATATAAAAATGGAATGCTATCACATCAAGGCATGTGAACTTTTGAACAAAAGCAAAATACTGCGGATGCTGGAATCTGGAATAAAAACAAGTGCTGGAAATCTCAGCGGGTCAGGCAGCATCTGTGGAGAGGAAGCAGAGTTAACGTTTTGGGTCGATGACCCTTCGTCAGAACTGGAGGGTGTTCGAAAAGAACAGATTCTTAACCAGCACTGAAAGGGGGAGGGCAAGAACGAACAAAAGGGAAGGTCTGTGATAGGGGGGAAGACAGCAGAGATTAGAGAGACGAAAGGGATGATGGCCCAAATTCAAATGGTAATGCCGAGAGTTAGGAAAAACATTAGTCAGGATAGGGTGTGAATAATGACCAGCTGCCATTAGAGACAAGGGGAAAAAAAGAAAGAAAGGGGTGGGGGGGGGAAGAGAGACAAAGATTGGCAGCGGTTACGCTCTGAAATTGTTGAACTCGATGTTGAGTCCAGAAGGCTGTAAAGTGCCTAAATGAAAGATGAGGTGCTGTTCCTCGAGCTTGCGTTGAGCTTCGTTGGAACAGTGCAGGAGGCCGAGGATAGAGAGGTCAGAGTGGGAGTGGAGCGGGGAATTAAAGTGACAGGCGACAGGAAGCACGGGGTCACACTTATGGACTGAACGGAGGTGCTCCGCGAAGTGGTCACTCAATCTACGCTTGGTCTCCCCAATGTAAGGAGACCACATCGTGAGCAGCGAATACAGTTTATTAAATTGAAAGAAGTACAAGTAAATTACTGTTTCACCCAGAAGGAGCATTTGGGGCCCTGGACAGTGGGAAGGGAGGGGGGTAAAAGGGCAGATGTTGCATCTCCTGTGCTTGCACGGAAAGGTGCCGTGGTAAGGGGAGGGGGCGCCGGGGGTGACTGCGGAATGGACCAGGGTGTCGCGGATGGAGCGGTCCCTTCGGAATGCTGAGAGGGGAGGGGAGGGGAAGATGTGATTGGTGATGGGATCGCGCTGGAGGTGACGGAAATGGCAGAAGATGATCTGTTGAACGTGGAGGCTGGTGGGGTGAAAGGTGAGGACAAGGGGAACTCTGTCATGGCTCTGAGAGGGAGGGGAATGGGTGAGAGCAGAGGCGTGGGAAATAGAACGGACACGGTTGAGGGCCATGTTAATCACAGCGGTGGGGAATCCTCTGTTGAGGAAAAAGGAAGCCATGTCAGAGGCACTCGAGTGAAAGGTGGCGTGTCAGAGCAGAAGCGATGGAGACAGCTCTTGGACACCAACAATCCTTTGGAACCTTCTTCCTCCACACTTCCCACTGATCCTATCTCTTCTTCCAATCTCACCCCTTGCTGTGTTTTCACTATCCCTTTCTGACCCCGAATGATCAGTCCTCAGCAAAGGCCTGAGCTTCATCGCCTTACGCCCCCACTTCAATGAATTTCGAGCGCGGCACATGTTGAGCTCTTTTTCCGCCGCCTTCGCCTCCGTGTCCACTTCTTCGGTCAGGAGACTTCACCCGCACAGCTGACCCTTTCTCCCGTTTTCGGAATTCTCGCTCTATCTGGACCCCTCCCTCTGGCCCCTTACCCTCACTGGGCCTCTTCATTGCAAACTGCCGATGGGACATCGGCCGTCACAATTTCTCTGCTCCCCTCACTCACTCCAATCTCCCTCCCTCTGAACTTGCAGCACTCCACTCGCTCAGATCCAACACCAACCTTGTCATTAAACCTGCTGACCAGGGTGGCGCTGTTGTTGTTTGGCGAACCGACCTCTACCTTGCAGAGGCTGATCGCCAACTCTCTGATATCTCCTCCAACTCCCCCAGGACAATGACTCCACTACTGAACATCAAGCCATCATTTCCCAGGCTGTCACTGACCTCATCTCCTCTGGAGATCTTCCCTCCACAGCCACCAACCTCATTGTTCCCCAACCCCCACACAGCCCACTTCTACCTCCTTTCCAAGAACCAACAGGACAGCCCCGGAAGACCCATCCTTTCAGCCTGTTCTTGCCCCTCAGAACTTATCTCTTCCGATCTCGACTCTATTTCTTCTCCCCTTGTCCACTCTCTTCCCACCTACATCTGCGACTCCTCTGATGCCCTCCGTCACTTTAACAGTTTCCAGTTTCCCGGCTCCAACCGTCTCCTTTTCACCATGGACGTACAATCCCTCTGCACTTCCATCCCCCACCAGGATGGCCTGAGGGCGCTCCGCTTCTTCCTCAAGCAGAGGCCCAACCAGTCCCCATCCCCCACCCTCCTCCGCCTTGTTCTCACATTGAACAACTTCTCCTTTAACTCCATTCACTTCCTCCAAATTAAAGGTGTTGCTATGGGAACCCGCATAGGACCTAGCTATGCCTGCCTTTTCGTGGGATATATGGAACATTCTTTGTTCCAGTCCTACTCGGGTCCCCTCCCTCACCTCTTTTTCCGGTACATTGATGACTGTATCGGTGCCGTTTCCTGCTCGCGCCCTGAATTAGAAAATTTCATTCACTTTGCATCCAATTTCCACCCTTCCCTCATCTTCACATGGTCCATCTCCAACTCTTCCCTTCCCTTCCTCGAGCCTATTGACTCCCACAGCTACCTGGGCTACACTTTCTCCCACCCCACCCCACATCCTGTAAGGACTCCATTCCATTCTCCCAGTTTCTCCGTCTCCGTCGCATCTGCTCTGAAGACGCCACCTTTCACACTAGTGCCTCTGACCTGTCTTCCTTTTTCCTCAACAGAGGATTCCCCTCCACCATGGCCCTCAACTATGTTCGTTCTATTTCCCGCACCTCTGCTCTCACCCCTCCCCCTCCCTCTCAGAACCACGACACCTTTCACCCCACCAGCCTCCACGTTCAACGGCTCATCCTCCGCCATTTCCGCCACCTCCAGCGTGATCCCACCACCAATCACATCTTCCCCTCCCCTCCCCTCTCAGCATTCTGAAGGGACTGCTCCCTCCGCGACACCCTGGTCCATTCCGTAGTCACCCCCAGTGCCCCCTCCCCTTCCCCCGGCACCTTCCTGTGCAAGTGCAGGAGATGCAACACCTGCCCTTTTACCTCCTCCCTTCCCACTATCCAGGGCCCCAAACACTCCTTCCAGGTGAAACAGCGATTTACTTGTACTTCTTTCAGTTTAGTATACTGTATTCACTGCTCACGATGTGGTCTCCTCTACTTTGGGGAGACCAAGCGCAGATTGGGTGACCGCTTTGCGGAGCACCTCCGTTCAGTCCATAAGTGTGACCCTGAGCTTCCGGTCGCCTGTCACTTTAATTCCCCGCTCCACTCCCACTCCGACCTCTCTGTCCTCGGCCTCCTGCACTGTTCCAACGAAGCTCAACGCAAGCTCGAGGGACAGCACCTCATCTTTCGTTTAGGCACTTTACAGCCTTCGGGACTCAACATCGAGTTCAAAAATGTGGTCTTTATTTTGGAGGAGACTTTAAACCAAAGCGCCTCCTTGACTGTTCAACACCTCATCCGCTCTGGTGCTGAGACCCTTATCCATACCTTTGACACCTTCAAGCAGTGTTTTTCTATGTTATCATCATCATCATAGGCAGTCCCTTGGAATCGAGGAAGACTTGCTTCCACTCTAAAAATGAGATCTTAGGTGGCTGCACAGTCCAATACGAGAACCACAGTCCCTGTCACAGGTAGGACAGATAGTTGAGGGAAAGGGTGGGTGGGACTGATTTGCTGCACGCTCTTTCTGCTGCCTGCGCTTGATTTCTGCATGCTCTCAGCGATGAGACTCGAGGTGCTCAGCGCCCTCCCGGATGCACTTCCTCCACTTCGGGTGCTCTTTGGCCAGGGACTCCCAGGTGTCGGTGGGGATGTTGCACTTTATCAGGGAGGCTTTGGGGATGTCCTTGAAACGTTTTCTCTGCCAACCTTTGGCTCGTTTGTCGTGAAGGAGTTCCGTAGTAGAGCGCTTGCTTTGGGACTCTCGTGTCTGGCATGCGGACATTGTAGCCTGCCCAGAGGAGTTGATCGTGTGGTCAATGCTGGGGATGTTGGCCTGGTCGAGGACGCTAATGTTGGTGCGTTTGTCCTCCCGGGGGATTTGTAGGATCTTGGGAGACATCGTTGGTGGTATTTCTCCAGTGTCTACTGTATGGCTGTATAGGAGGTCCCGCTTGGATCGTGCTACGAATTAGGTTTGGTCTGCTGTGGAAGGACATGTAGACCAACTCGCAGGTTGAGCTACATTACTTATAGTAGTGCGAACGCCATCGGGGCAGGCTGAGGAGCAGATGGAGCAGCGTGGAGGTGTACCACTCCAGGGAGCAGCACGTGCTGGTGCAGGAGAGCAACAGCAGTGAACAGTGACGTCATTAAAGTCCAGGTCGGCGATTGGAGCGTGGGCAGGTACTGCAGGAGCGGCGAGGTCGGGACGAAGGAGCGGCGAGAGATAGTAGAGGGACGTGATCGGGGCCCGGGAGAGGCGCGAGTTCGGAGCCCAGAAGCGGCGAGGGCCCAGGGGCAGCACGGGCCAGCCCACACTGCGATATGTGTGCGCACTAGATCCGTGCAGCAGAGCAGGTCTCCGGTCGTCTTGGGTAATCCTTGCTACTAGACCAAGCCCTAGCTCTGTAAAGCCCGTGTGGTGGCTGGTGTGCAACGGTCACCACACGTTAAAAAAACACAGACATCTTCCGCCCTTCAAGAATTAGTTCGGACCTGGAATTTTAGGTCCACCTTTGAAACACTTGCGAACTTTTTGACGTGGAAGCAAGTCATCCTTGCTTCGAGGGACTGCCTATGATGATGACTGTATGGCTCAGTACGGCTCAGAGACATGGAACATGTACAGTGGATACCTTCTATGTTATAGGTGATATATAAATGCAAGTTGTTTTTTGTTCAGCCTGCATTTAGGTCAAATTTCTGCTAATGTAGAGAATAAATCATTCTCAGACCACATGGTCTACTTTTCATTTCGTTCAAGTTTCAGGGTGTCACTTTGAATACAAGACCTATTTGGTTGCATTATCCTGCCCTAGGTTCTATTGGTAGACAGGATAATCTTCAGCCCAGTAATTTAGATAATTCAGATTCCAGCATCTGCAATGTTTTGCTTTTGTAATTTAGATAAAGTATTGCTTGTACGTTTTTCTGTATTTTGATCGTTTGTTTCTGTCTTTTCCACCTTAAATTTCTTCGTTTAAATGTCTGCGTTGTTCCCATTCTCACCTTTTTGAGTTCTAATACTTGCATCATGCACCCAATGAAAGTGAGGTATGTCATGGAAAAGACTGAAGGATTGAAATCCAAACTGCAATCTGTCAAACAGTCCTGGATTTAGATACTGAACAAACTGAAGATGACAGAGATGGAGCCAGTTATGAGGTAACTGTTTGGAAAGACCAAGATTGTGACTTTATCAATTTAGCCATAGCTTCAAACCATTTAAAACCAGAAATGATTATTTGAATCAGATTCCACTATCGAGAACAGAATATGAGTATGCATTTAACTTCGTGATTACATTTTATGTATATTTTTGAAAAATGCAATACTCAACATTACTAGATCGGGTATAATTGGACTGTGCCAAGTTTCACACCGATTGATGTAGTGTGCTTTTTACATATAACATCATTCAAAAAATAAAAGGATTACCAAAAAATAAAAGCTTATTACAGTGATACCTCTTCCAAATTCAAACTTATAAATCACATTATATCTAAAAGCTTCAACAACATCTAGCAAGTATATTTTATCCTGTACGAGGAATTTAAAACCGGTTTGACAGCCTGACAAAGATTCAGCCAGCTTATCAAAAGTATAGGCAGCTAAACTGCCATTGAAAATTCCAGCTACAACTGTAAGAGCAAAGAAGCTTTTAATGATCAATGTCAGAATGTTGAATATGGGAATAAAAGATTGACAGAAAAGTAGAGTGAATCTGACATAAAACAACAAGCAAGAGGTAAGGAATGTTCAAGGGAGGGGAAAGAGATAGCAGGAAGAAAGACATTTAGTGTGGCGTACAAAATGCTCACCATGGAGACGAGTAAGCTTCTTTATATCAATAAATTTTAAAGCTTTAATTCTACTGGCGTATTGCAGCCTTTTGATTTCCAACTCAATATACACAAACATTAATTAAACAACCTATTAATCTGGGTCTTCTAAACGAGAACAAACAGGAATTTCATAATTGACATTTTCCCTTTTTTCAAATTTACGTGTGTACCTACATACGTAGCACGCATTAACTATTTACACAATTTGTACCTTTAAAAAGGACATGAAAAATAATAAAGAGAAGCATTATTTATGGAAGTCAATATATCAATATCGTAAATTTGAACACTGCATGCACCTGAATAATTCATCACCGATTAAAAGTAAGCATATATGGTAATAAATGAAAACAAACGATAAACAGTTTATGGAAAAAGAAATAGACGAAGTCTATCAGCATGATTCACAAACAAAAGTAAATTCCAGTACAATCAAAAATAATTCCCCAGCTTTATAAGACAAGTATCCATAAAGAAGGGCCTATGGACATTACTGGGGGTCAAGGGTCGCGATCTTGTGCTTTTCTGTACAACACTAACTCAATAAGACATCATGATCAGCTTTCCATGTTCTAAATCTACAGTGTTTCATTTTATTCAATTTGTTTACAGTATTTTTATTCTTTTGAGCATAGAAGATGCACAAAAGCCCTTTAATATATTCTGTATTTTATAACTACAGCTTATTTGTTTACTCCATACTAGTTGGTCTCCTCTGCTTTTCCTTAGAGAAAAATGAAAAAAAATGAGTTTCTCTTTCTTCCTGTACCTTGCTGTCCGCTCTCTAATTTAGAAGTATCCAAACTTTTTGTCTAAGTGGGCTACTTAGCTGTGTATCATGACCTATACTGGATAAAATGTCATAGCCAGTCTGCATGTGTAGAACTAAAAGTGTTCGTGCAGTCAGATCGTATAGAGGGGTTCACTGTCAAATCTGGTATATAACTGATCTTTATGCAAAATATGCTCTAAATATTGGGGGGTGGCATACTGCAGGGGTATTACTGAAATAAGAACTGCAAACTAGGAGAATGATTTGCATGCAATTTCTCATCTAAATCTTCGCCTTCTGTGTAAAGTTTCTCCTGTATTACAGCACCAGCCTGGGAGAGGTATGAGTTTGGAACCCAGAAGAGGCGAGGGCCCAGGGGCAGCACGGGCCAGCCCACGCTGCGATATGTGTGCACACTAGGTCCGTGCAGCAGAGCTGGTCTTCAGTCGTCTTGGGTAACCCTTGCCACTGGACCAAGGCCGAGCTGTGTCAAGCCCGTGTGGCGGCTGGTGTGCAACGGCCACTCCACATTAAAAAAATCCACGCACAGGCATCTTCCACCCTTCAGGATGTGGTTCGGGATCTGGAATATTAGGTCCTTCATTGAAACACCTGTGAACTCATCCCTTTTTGGCGTGGAAGCAAGTCATCCTCGATACGAGGGACTGCCTATGATGATGATGTATCATGGAGCCTCGTGGGCCACATATTAACAACTGCAATACAAAATACTGAATTCAGGGAATACTTTAAAACAGTTTAATAGTTTAAAGATACTCTACAGAAGCATTTTCTTTAACTTAATGCCTTTAGTCCTTTCTCAACATCTTGCGAGAAGAATTTCTCATGTCAGAACTATATCATTAAATGTAAAATACAAATTTACATTTTCATCTTGTCACGTACTTACCAATCTTCTCAAGATAATTTTATACTCCAAAATTGATATACTGTTCCACAAGTGCCTAGGTTTGCTCTGCCTCCCAATGTGCTGCTGCAATATGCTCCCTTTCCCATTTACTTCACCACTTCATCTGCTGTCCCTGCAACTGCACTGGCGTTAATCGGCTGTCCTTCTCTGACCCATTCTTCTTGGTATGCTATACTCACCATTAATTCTCATCGCGCTTAAGCAAAACATTGCAGGAGCAGCAGATTAGGAGCATAAACAAATGAGATAGCTAGCACACATGGCTTGGTCAGAGTTATGAGTTCATTTCTGTGCATAATTTTGGCTTTTGGCTTTTAATGACCGGGGAAATGTAGGCTTCTGTCTAATGAAGAAATTTGGCAGAAGTCTTTAACAGTGAGGGAATCTGTGAGGGTGTGGTGGAGAATAGGCAGGTTCGAGATGACTTTTGGGGGTTCTTCCAACCCCACTTCATCACCATTGCCTTCAGCTTCCAGAAACAGCAACCTTTTCTTCATTGTGATAGTATGCAGAATGCAGCAAGCTCCAGTGATTCTTGAGATTCTTACCCAGACTATAGCCTCAATTTTGGCCCAGCCCGTTTTTATCGGAGATGCGCTGTTTTTCTCCATTCAGAAGTGCGCCGAAAAATTTCCTTCCCACTTTGGCCGCTGTCCGGCCTCTTCCCTGTGGTCGCGCAGCGTGGTCAGTCGAGTCGGGGGTGGAGCCAGCGTCCTGCGGCAAAAACTGTGCCGGGACTTCTGCACATGCGCAGTGGAGTGCCTGCGCATGCGCAGTAGCTCCTCGCCCCCCCCAGCCTCTCCGTGTCTTGCTGCAGCTGCTCTGTGCGACCCGATGCCGGCCACTGGAATCGCTCCCGCCCCTAGCCCAGGCCGAGTAGTCCCCCTAGTCAATTCCTCGTTAGTATAGTGGTGAGTACCCCTTCCTGTCACGCGAGAGACCGGGGTTCCAGTCCCCGATGGGAAGTATTTTCCTATTTTCTATGTTTCTATGGCCCTTACGGCTAAAGGGATCAAGGGGTATGGAGAGAAAGCAGGAAAGGGGTACTGAGGTGAACGATCAGCCATGATCTTATTGAATGGTGGTGCAGGCTCGAAGGGCCGAATGGCCTACTCCTGCACCTATTTTCTATGTTTCTATGAGTGGCCTCCTGGTGCAATTTCTAAGAGATCGATCGTACCAGGAGGCCACTCGGCCAGGGCTAGGGGTGGGCAGACAGGAGAACTGATAGAAATCATCCAGGCAAGAGCACTATCAGTTCTCCTCAGTTTGTTGAAGCCTTACTGGAGTCAACCATGACTGCAGGGGGTAGCCCTGATCACTAACCAACCATCCGGATATCCAAATATGAAGGCTGGTATGGTGGATTGTCATATGATGAAAGTGTTGTGGCAGTTTCCTGCGAATTGCATGCAGAATAAGGTGATTGGTGGCACACACTGGCTGGCTGACAATAGAATGATAACCTTTCCTATTCATAAAGTTGAGGGGATGTCATATGGGGCTTTGAGTGCTACACGTGTTCCATCAATTGTTCCCTGCACCTGTGGGAACCCTTCCACAATTGGACAGCTCTCTCATTCTTTCTGTTTGTCAATGGGAAGGATATGAATTGTGCAAGGCTCCTAAATACAGCAACAATGGAATTTGTGATGCAGTGGTAAACATCTGCTTGATTAATGGAGCAAAGATCACCTGAACCTGCCTGGAAGAAACCTGACGCAAAGAAATTGAAGGCTGTGGGGACTTTGACTGGTACGGACAATGTTGTTCTCTTGATGGAAGTGACCTACACCTCTACTGCTAGCAGTTAGACATATTTCCTCAATAATATGAGTCATCAAGATCCACGGTGCAGCCCTGGACAACGTGGACCATTTCCCATACCTCGGGAGCCTCTTATCAACAAGAGCAGACATTGATGACGAGATTCAACACCGCCTCCAGTGCGCCAGTGTAGCCTTCGGATGCCTGAGAAAAAGAGTGTTTGAAGACCAGGCCCTCACATCTGCCACCAAGCTCATGGTCTCCAGGGCTGTAGTAATACCCGCCCTCCTGTATGGCTCAGAGATGTGGACCATATACAGTAGACACCTCAAGTCGCTGGAGAAATATCACCAATGATGTCTCTGCAAGATCCTACAAATCCTCTGGGAGGACAGACGTACCAACGTTAGCGTCCTCGACCAGGCCAACATCCCCAGTGTTGAAGCACTGACCACACTTGATCAGCTCCGCTGGGCAGGCCACATAGCTCGCATGCCAGACACGAGACTCCCAAAGCAAGCGCTCTACTCGGAACTCCTTCATGGCAAACGAGCCAAAGGTGGGCAGCGGAAACGTTACAAGGACACCCTCAAAGCCTCCCTGATAAAGTGCAACATCCCCACCGACACCTGGGAGTCCCTGGCCAAAGACTGCCCCTAGTGGAGGAAGTGCATAGGGAGGGCGCTGCACACCTCGAGTCTCATCGCCGAGAGCATGCAGAAATCAAGCGCAGGCAGCGGAAAGAGCGTGTGGCAAACCTGTCCCACCCACCCCTTCCCTCAACAACTATCTGTCCCACCTGTGACAGGGACTGTGGCTCTCGTATTGGACTGTTCACTCACCTAAGGACTCATTTTAAAAGTGGAAGCAAGTCTTCCTCAATCCCGAGGGACAGCCTATGATGATGCTGATGATGCTAGCTGTTAGACACATTTCCCCAATAATATCCAAGGGGAACAACAGCTGTGGAAGAAATGCCCTAAGACAGACTGAATGCTGAGAAAGGAACTAATACTAATTAAAATATGAACTGTTATACAAACAAAACATTCCTTACCAGGGAAAGAAAACAAGCCATCCAGACCACAGGCCCACAGACGAATTGTTAAGGAGGACAGAAGAAGCCCTGCCTTATATGGAACTTTGTGTGACTCCTTTGTTAGTAAAGCCCTGAGAAGTTTGAAGTAAATAAACAGCCTGGCACTTTTAGGTGCCAGTGCTTCATTGATTTGGAGGTCATCATGGATATCAATCAGACTGTGTGAAGTGATTGACACCAGAAGAGCTGAATTCTATTAAGGTATGTCACTCAGCCTGGTCAACAGAATTGAGATTTCTTTGGAAATTAATAGAAGTGGGCTGAATTTTGAGGCATCCCGCCCAGCGGAAAGGAGGCATTGGTACCCCGAAAATGGTGGGGGATCACTTATTCCATTCCCGCTGTCGCTATGGCCACCGCAGAACTCCCCCGGGCCTACCATTGAGCAGTTGGAGAACTCCACGGCCTACCACAAGTCAGGCGGGAGGCCCACGTAAAATGCAAACTGGGGTGCTATGCCGTGTATAGGACCTCAAATGCCATTTTAGGAGAGAACTGGGCAGTGCACCGCCAAATATCAACTGACAGTCCAGCCGAATCGATCCCAGACCTAAGTCTGTGCCTATTTTTGTGGGGTTCAGGAGCAGGAGTGCTACTCCTGATTCCCCCCCGCCCCCCAAATACTGCAGGCTGTTGCAGGCCTAGCTCACCCCGCTCTTCCTTGCCTCAAGGATCTATCGGCAGTTGCCTCCAGTGTCCCAGCCGGCCAACATCCCTGTGACCCAAAGTTGGCGCGTGCCTCGGAACATCCGTGTCTCAAAATCGCGGCAGCCTCTTCACTGTCGGAACAAGCAACGCTAAGTGTAATCAGCGGGTCAGCCGTCCAAAAGTCAACACTTTCCAGAGCGTTTTTAACACTAAAGTTCAGCTTTTAGTCCTCAATCTCAGGCCTGCAATTAATACGACTAATTGACAAACCAACTGAACAAATAAGGTCTACTAAATACTAAAAATTTCATCCAGATCCAATCTGGAATTCATAAAGTTGCTATTAATATCAACATTTACCATGGTGAACCTTCAAATATGGTCTGCTGAATACAGCATTCTTTATTTTTGGCCACACACACATTTTTAGTCATGGAAACTATTTTAAAAATGATCACCACAGTGAGGTAACTACGTTAAGACAAACTCCACCTCCATCCCAAGTGCAACAGGCTTTTGAAATGAATCCCTTTGTCTATGAAATGTACACAACAACAGAATAGAATTTCACATGCACATTCTGCTAATATAATTAGGTATCAGGGCGCTCTCTGCCGAATCACTTAAAAGCCCCAGACATGCTAAGTATAATGATCTTTAAGGTATACTGTTATCTGTCACTCTAAGTTTCACTAAGAGGCTTTAGTCAAAAGCTGATGTGGTTCTGAAGATTACCATTTTCTTGCCAATTATGTAAGGCTATCTCTGTTTCAGTTCCCTCATGACTCAGCTTTAGTACATAAAAGCTTTCTAGATGATGGCAGACTGACGTGTGTTTCACTGTTCCATTCCTGTATTTTTATGGTATAGGATATGGAATTGAGATGTGAACTACTAACTGGTTTCTAATTATCAATAATATAAAAAACAGATTAATGCATACTTAATCCAAATGTAATTTTCATGCAACCAAATCATTCCTCAGCAATTAGCTTCCAGTTCTCAAAAACAGTGATCATTTTCATTTTTCACTCTCTTCACTATTAGTTGCAAAATCTGGAGAACATGGCTCCTCTCATAACATTGCAGGATTGTATACTAAGTTTAAAAAGTGTCCATGTGTTTTTTTAAACATGCCATTGCATTGGGCTAGAGTTACATGAAGCCCAATATGTGCATAATGAGTTACTAAAGATGGTATCAAAACTCCCAGCTTCAGTGCATTCAGGAGTCAGATCAGGACCTGACTTCCAAGTTATATTGCAGCTTTTGCATCAATAAAAATGTCATTATCCTCATAGGCAGTCCTTCGGAATCGAAGAAGACTTGCTTCCACTCTTAAAGTGAGTCCTTAGGTGGCTGAACAGTCCAATACGAGAACGACAATCCCTGTCACAGGTGGGTCAGACAGTAATTGAGGGAAAGGGTGGGTGGGACAGGTTTGCCGCACGCTCTTTCCGCTGCCTGCGCTTGGTTTCTGCACGCTCTCGGCGATGAGACACGAGGTGCTCAGCGCCCTCCCGGATGCATTTCCTCCACTTAGGGCGGTTTTTGGCCAGGAACTCTCAGGTGCAAGTGGGGATGTTGCACTTTATCAGGAAGGCTTTGAGGGTGTCCTTGTAACGTTTCCTCTGCCCACCTTTGGCTCGTTTGCCGTGAAGGAGTTTCGAGTAGCGAGCTTGCTTTGGGAGTCTCGTGTCTGGCATGCGGACTATGTGGCCTGCCCAGTGGAGCTAATAAAGTGTGGTCAGTGCTTCAATGCTGGGGATGTTGGCCTGGTTGAGGACGCTAACGTTGGTGCGCCTGTCCTCCCAGGGGATTTGCAGGATCTTGCGGAGATATCATTGGTGGTATTTCTCCAGCGACTTGAGGTGTCTACTGTACATGGTCCATGTCTCTGAGCCATACAGGAGGGCGGGTGTTACTACAGCCCTGTAGACCATGACAGATTTGAGGGCCTGGTCTTCAAACACTCTTTTCCTCAGGCGGCCAAAGGCTGCAGTGGTGCACTGGAGACGGTGTTGTCAATGTCTGCTTTTGCTGATAAGAGGCTCCTGAGGTATGGGAAGTGGTCCACGTTGTCCAGGGCTGCGCCTAAAATCTTGGTGATTGGAGAGTAGTGCTGTACGGCAGGGACAGGTTGGTGGAGGACCTTTGTCTTACGGATGTTTAGCGTAAGGCCCATGCTTTCGTACGCCTCAGTGAATACGTCGACTATGTCCTGGAGTTCAGCCTCTGTTTGTGCGCAGATGCAGGCGTCGTCCGCGTACAGCAGCTCGGCGACAGAGGTTGGGGTGGTCTTGGACCTGGCCTGGAGATGACGAAGGTTGAACAGGTTCCCACTAGTTCTGTAGTTTAGGCCCACTCCAGCGGGGAGCTTGTTGACTGTGAGGTGGAGCATGACAGCGAGAAAGAATAAAAATGTGCTGGGACCAGGGGAACCCAAATAAGAAGAATTCTAGTTATACCATTGTTGCAGTGTTTTACAGCTAGCACATTCAGTCTGTCTATAAGCAGAACTATACTGACATTGGGAAAAGAGAGATCAGATCCAACTTAGTTACGTTCGCAACTCGATTTCATTTTGGAGGACGTTTTCCGTCCCTGAGATAATTCGTGGCAAAGCAGCAACAGATTTTCTGAAGCTACAATGGTTGCAAAGAAGAAATTTATAACATCAAACCAGTTGGGGTAAGACAGGCTTTTAATGACTAATTACATTTTGCAATACAATAAGTCAGTTTAGCATTTGATAGTTAAAATAAGATTCCAAAATAAATTGCAAATTAGAGATTTACACAATGAATTATAGAAATGCTAATCGCTTACCTGATTGATGTCAAACCATTGGAAGTACACGATTGCTCTAATGTCAGCACAAAGACTGCCAATTTTTTTCTGTCCTGTTTTGTTAAACAATAAAGCAACACAATTTTTTTGTCCATTTTTATTAATTTTTCTCTGTCCTCTTTCATCATCACAGGCAGTCCCTCGGAATCGAGGAAGACTTGCTTCCCTCATGGCATGAGTCCTTAGGTGGCTGAACAGTCCAATACGAGAACCACAGTCCCTGTCACAGGTGGGGCAGATAGTCGTTGAGGGTAAGGGAGGGTGGGACTGGTTTGCCGCATGCTCCTTCTGCTGCCTGCGCTTGATTTCTGCATGCTCTCGGCGATAAGACGCGAGGTGCTCAGCGCCCTCCCGGATGCACTTCCTCCACTTAGGGTGGTCTTTGGCCTGGGACTCCCAGGTGTCAGTGGGGATATCGCACTTTATCAGGGAGGCTTTGAGGGTGTCCTTATAACGTTTCCTCTGCCCAGCTTTGGCTTGTTTGCCATGGACGAGTTCCGAGTAGAGCGCTTGCTTTGGGAGTCTCATGTCTGGCATGCGAACTATGTGGCCTGCCCAGCAGAGCTGATCAAGTGTGGTCACTGCTTCAATGCTGGGATGTTGGCCAGATCGAGGACGCTAACGTTGGTGCGTCTGTCCTCCCAGGGGATTTGTAGGATCTTGCGGAGATATCGTTGGTGGTATTTCTCCAGCGACTTGAGGTGTCTATTGTACATGGTCCACGTCTCTGAGTCATACAGGAGGGCGGGTATTACTATGGCTCTGTAGACCATGACCTTGGTGACAGTTTTGAGGGCCCGGTCTTCAAACACTCTTTTCCTCAGGCGGTCGAAGGCTGCACTGGCGCACTGGAGGCGGTGTTGGATCTCGTCGTCAATGCCTGCTCTTGTTGATAGGAGGCTCCTGAGATTCGGGAAGTGGTCCACTTTGTCCAGGGCCACGCCGTGGATCTTGATGTCCGGGGAGTAGTGCTGTGCAGCGAGGACAGGCTGGTGGAGGACTTTTGTCTTACTGATGTTTAGCGTAAGGCCCATGCTTTCATACACCTCAGTAAATATGTCGACCATGTCCTGGAGTTCAGCCTGTGTGTGTGTGTGTGTGTGTGTGTGTGTGTGTGGATGTCCTCTTTAGGTTCCCTGTGTCTCACACTACACATTGGTGAAGAGGGTATGCATGTTTGTGTTCCCCAGTGCTAAAAACATTCAAATATTTTGTGTTTTAAAAATAACACTACAATTGCAGCTAATATGGCATCATCGTGACATGTGAATGACATTTCAATGCTGAAAACAAAACATTTTGCTCCCCTAAATATGTATTTTTGATGAATATATATACGGGGAATTTTTTTAACGAAACTACCTAGTGGTCGTGGAGGAAGGAAAACTTCGGATCCCAGGCCTAGAACCGCAGCCCGGTGAAAAGGCCCACCTGGGATCACATGGGCCTGGACCACCAATCACAATGTAGTATTCTCATTCATAGTGTTGGGAGTGCCGAGCTCCCATTATTATCAATGTGAATACCCCTAAAAGCAAAACAAATGCACATATAAATAAAAAGAACACTTCACTTTTTTTTTCAGTAATTGAAATTAAATTAAATTCAATGTATTATAAAATAAGTTATTTTTTTGAAATTTAAAAAAAAACCTCTTTTAATAATGTTAAACATAAAGTTACCTTTATAGGCAGGATTCTTAATATAAAAGTAAGTAATAACATTTATTTTTTCTTTCTTTTAAAACTCTTACGCTGGTGAAAGCAGGCCTTATGCCTGCTTTTACCAGGATTAAGAGTTTGAAGGACATTCGCTGGAAAAGAGTTGGGCAAATAGCCCAAATTTCCGCCTGCAAAGGCCCTTCTCCCGGGGAGGCGTGCATGACAGATCGCAAGTGCCGGGTTTAGGCGCATGCGCTTCGAGCGCCTAAACCCGGAACTTGTGGGGCCTCTTCGGGCTCGTGCGCACATCGTACGCGCCTGGAGAGGCCGCAATTATATATTAAAACCATGTCCTAAAAGCTTTGCCTCACAGGCCAGTGATAAGAGAATGTTTAATTTATATTCATGTAAAGAGCCATGTAGTACAGTTGGTGCTAAGAGATAATAGACCATCAGTAAATGGCAAATACGAGTAGACTGTCAATATTCCTGTTATGGGCTCCTTATTTGTCGGTTTTGGTCGGTCTACCATCATAAAAAATCCATTTCTACAATGTTAGTAAATATAGCTCACTAAAAGTTAGTGAAACAACATTAGTGATTTGTTCACCATTGATTATTTGGTTAAAGTCGGAAAGCCAGGCAGTGAAGTATGAGGGCCTTTATTTACAGACACATTATTACATACCATGCAACCCTGAGATAAGTTCTCAACCCTTCCACAGCCGACTCCCATATATATTAGAGCAAAAGCAGCCCCAACTAATTCTCACCACCTGACTACAGTTAACACCCGATTGCGAGACACCACTTGAATACAATTAACATATTTGACTTTGAGACAAATATTGGCCCAGAAATTCCCGGTTTCTCCTTCCCGCGGGCGTTCGAATAGATTTTAGAAAAAAGATGCCCACCTACCTGAAGCTGCTACGGCCACACGAGATCCCGGTCCGGAGGCCTCTCCTGACTGCGCATCACAGCTCTGGGCAGCCAATCAGGTGCAGTATATTCTCATTCATAGTAACAGGGTTTCAGACTCCTATTACTATGAATGAGAAACACCCCAAAACATTAATAAAAGATAGAAAAAATGCACAACATATTTTTATTAATTTAAATTAAAGTTATTAATGTATCTGAAAAATATATATTTTCCCAATTTAAAACATTTTGTTTTAAATTATGCTTTAAAATAAACTTACTCTAGTGGGGAGAATTTTTAACAATAAAATGTATTTTTATAACTTTATTTTAAAATGTATTTGTGTATTTTAAAACTCTTACGCCTGTAACAGTAGGCTATACACCTGCTTTCATCAGGCGCAAGAGTTTTGAGGACATTTGCTGGGAAAGATATGGGTAAATACTGCAATCTTGCCCGTACAACCGTCCTCACTCCCGATATGCGGAGGATCTGTCAAGCCAGAAACTTGACAGATCGGAAAAGCCGGTTTTCAGCGCATGCTCATTGCGCGCTGAAAACCGGCTTTTCCGATGCCTTCCCGGGTCCATACAAACTTCGTACGGGCCCAGGGAGGCCGGGATTTCAGGGCCATTGTATTTGGGGCTGATTCTGTGATCCGTTATTTCCAGTGGGGTGCAATGCACTTGGGAAATTGTACGCATGCAGCCTGTCATTTTCTACCCCTTGATTTTAATGAGTGGAAAATCATGCGGCCCCTTCTGAGCACTGCACCCGACTGAAAATGAGCCACCCCTTTAATTTGTTCGCTGTATAACGCAATGTCCAAAATGCAGCTATCTACACTGGCAATTTAGCCTCTGATGCCTATTTGTGCTAATGTGTCTTATTCATTGACTTGCCCGATTTGAATTTTGTGGGTCTGAAGGTTTGGAAAGGGCATTACTTGTGGTGTTGCTTCACTGATGAATACTTCACAATATCAAAGTCTGATAGCATCAGCAACTTGAGGGATATGTAAATTAATGGGAACATGGATTTAAATGCCTGGAATTTTTTCGGGGCTTAACCTGATCGGTTGCTGTAATTTCATCCGAATCCCTGAATACATAAATAAATGGGGTTTCTGCTGATCTCCCAGCGGCCAATCAGGAGAATCCCCAAAGAAATTACCTACCAAACTTTATATATGGTTTTCGAGGCTCTTTGGTGCGTATCTAGAAACATTGAAACATAGAAAATAGTTGCAGGAGTAGGCCATTTGGCCCTTCGAGCCTGCACCACCATTTAATAAGATCATGGCTGATCATTCACCTCAGTACCCCTTTCCTGCTTTCTCTCCTTACCCCTTGATCCCTTTAGCCATAGGGCCATAATCTAACTCCCTCTTGAACATATTTAACGAACTGGTCTCAACAACTTTCTGTGGTAGAGAATTCCACAGGTTCACAACTCTCTGAGTGAAGAAGTTTCTCCTCATCTTGGTCGTAAATGGCTTACCCCTTATCCTTAAACTGTACCTATATGGCCCATGAAGACATAAATTGGAACAGAGCTGCTGTATAACTTTTAATAATGAATTGTATTGTATCAACATAAGAACATAAGAAATAGGAGCAGGAGTAGGCCATACGGCCCCTCGAGCCTGCTCCGCCATTTAATACGATCATGGCTGATCCGATCATGGACTCAGCTCCACTTCCCCGCCCGCTCCCCATAACCCCTTATTCCCTTATCGGTTAAGAAACTATCTATTTCTGTCTTAAATTTATTCAATGCCCCAGCTTCCACAGCTCTCTGAGGCAGCGAATTCCACAGATTTACAACCCTCAGAGAAGAAATTCCTCCTCATCTCTGTTTTAAATGAGTCAGTTACAATCTCTCTGATAATTCATCTCTGTTTTTAAACACCAGCTAAGGTTTCTCTCTTTGATATGTTGCTTGTAATCAAGAGCATTGCACAAATTTCAAAAGATAATATCTTGGACTGGACTAGAACGGGAAGTAGCTGTAGAGAAGTGATAGCGAGGTTAACTGTCTCAGCAACCTGGCTATAAAGAACGCAAAGAATGGCAGCATTAGACCTGCAGGGAAAAGCCTAACGTGTAAATGATTTAAAAGTAAGTATTACCCATATTTTGCTCACCATTCCCGCCCTTCATCCCCTCATCCACGGACCTCTCTGTGTTCAAAATGTCAGGTAAATGCCCTACTCCAGAATTTGTCTCATGGCAATCTGTGACCAGCCACTGATAGATGTGTGAATGTGTTCCATGTTCAAGTACACCTGGTACAGTAAAAGTTATGATATTGGCAGACATTTTGAGTTCAAATCCTATCATGACAAGTTATGAAATGAATTTCATTAGATCTGGTCACTTGTGGGCCAGTACCTGAAGTATTGTCATGAAAATGGCCAGACTGTAAAAACCCAACTGGTCCGTTACTTTTCTTTAGGAAAGGGAACCTGCCACCCCAGTCTGGCCTACATGCTTTATGGTTGACTCTGAGATGGTTGAGCTAGCCACTCAGACATCAGGGTAATGAGGGGTGGCCAATTAATGTAGCTTTGCCAGCAGTAGCCCCATCCAGCGAACAAATAAAACAATGAGAACAACCATGTTCCATCATTTGATGACACATGTAACCCACTGGCCACACACAGTTTAGACAAAGCTTTGGAATGGGTTTTGTTCTAAGATGGGTTTGATACTGGAATAGGATTGGAGTGTGTTTTCCACCCAGTTCCCCACTTCTCCAATCCCCTGGCAGTTGCTGAGATCGGCTACATTTGAGGCGGGTGACAGGGAAATTAGCTAGTTTCTCAGGGGCCCTGAGGATCTGAAAGACACGGGATAAATACAAGTTCTTTCCCCTGGGAGGACAGACGCACCAATGTTAGCGTCCTCGACCAGGCCAACATCCCCAGTCTCGAAGCACTGACCGCACTTGATCAGCTCCGCTGGGCAGGCCACACTGTTCGCATGCCAGACACGAGATTCCCAAGAGCAAGCGCTCGACTCGGAACTCCTTCATGGCAAACGAGCCAAAGGTGGGCAGAGGAAACGTTTCAAGGACACCCTCAAAGCGTGCCTTTTACACCCTCAAATGCAACATCCCCACTGACACCTGGGAGTCCCTGGCCAAAGACCGCCCTAAGTGGAGAAAGTGCATCAGGGAGGGCGCTGAGCACCTCGAGTCTCATCGCCGAGAGCATGCAGAAATCAAGCCCAGGCAGCGGAAAGAGCGTGCGGCAAACCTGTCCCACGCACCCTTTCCCTCAACGACTATCTGTCCCACCTGTGACTGGGACTGTGGTTCTCGTATTGGACTGTTCAGCGACCTAAGGACTCATGTTTTGAGTGGAAGCAAGTCTTCCTTGATTCCGAGGGACTACCTATGATGATAAGTTATTTTCTTTTTGTAGTGTTAAGAGCAGCTTCCTAACTCAATTTGGTATGCCGCCGCACGCTGCTCTCTCCAATGGCCCCGGCCTGCTGATGGTCTTGCAGGCCAGGACCATGCCGATTTCCAGGCCGGCTGCTGCAGGAGGGCGATGGCTGTGAAGCCAGGTCACTGATTGCAGTGCGGGCAGGCACAGCGGGAGGGGCGAAGGAGCGGCAAGAGTTTGTCGAGGGATGTGATTGGGACCCAGGAGAGGCGTGAGTCTGGGGCTCAGAAGAGGCGAGGGCCCAGGGGCAGCACGGGCCCAGCCCACACTGCGATATGTGCGCGCACTAGGTCTGTGCAGCAGAGCTGGTCTCCAGTCGTCTTGGGTAATCCTTGCCACTGGACCAAGACCTAGCTCTGTCAAGCCCGTGTGGTGGCTGGCGTGCAACGGTCACCACACGTTAAAACAATCCACGCACAGGCATCTTCCACCCTTCAACATGTAGTTTGGGATCCGGGATATTAGGTCCTTCATTGGAACACTTGTGAACTCATCCCTTTTTGGCGTGGAAGCAAGTCATCCTTGCTTCGAGGGACCGCCTATGATGATGATGATAACTCAATTCGAACTTATATTGCATTTATAATCAACTATATAATCATAACAATTTAGACAGAGATATAATTGTGCGTGCAGAAGCTGTTCTCAATAATTGATCTACTAAAATGTTACTCAAAAATGACTGCATTTGCTGCATTCAAACCTCAGAATATTTAAATACTCCTTGAAACAATGGTCTGATTTATAGTTACCTGCAGCTACTCCATACCAGCTGAAACAAAAGACTAAATCACCTCATTTACAGCGTAGGACACAGGAAGAAAGCAACTGAGGTAAACCCAATTGCAGTACATGCACAAAAATATAAAGAAAATGCAAAAGCTTCACATGCAGATTGAGATTGATAAACCAAAGAATTAGACCTAGACATACATATCATCTCTTCAGGATATTTTTCCTACCAGTGAAGAGAAACACTGAGACTTTTACACATTCTGACAACTGGAGTGACATATTTGAATGATATGATCAGATGGTAAATTACACCCAATGCAACTTTCCTGTATGGCTTTGATCTGCCTGCATAGAGAATACTGCAGTAAAATTGGCACAAAACCAGATTTTAAAAAATTTGTTCCTGGGATGTGGGCGTCACTAGCAAGGCCAGCATTTTTTGCCCATCCCTAATTTCTTTTCTTTCTTTTGATCCAGCGGCGATGAAGGAACGGTGATATATTTCCAAATCAGGATGGTGCGTAACTTGGAGGGGATCTTGCAATTGATGCGCTTGCTGCCCTTGTCCTTCTAGGTGGTAGAGGTCACGGGTTTGGGAGGTACTGCCGAAGAAGCCTTGGCGAGTTGCTGCCGTGCATCTTGTAGCTGGTACACACTGCAGCCACGGTGTGCCGGTGGTGAAGGGAGTGAATGTTGAAGGTGATGGATGGGGTGCCAATCAAGTAGCTGCTTTGTTCTGGATGGTGTCGAGCTTCTTGAGTGTTGTTGGAGCTGCACTCATCCAGGCTCGTGGAGAGTATTTCATTACACTCCTGACTTGTGCCTTGCAATTGGTGGATGGGCTTTGGGGAGTCAGGAGGTGAGACACTCGCTGCAGAATACCCAGCCTCTGACCTGCTCTTGAGGCCACAGTAATTATGTGGCTGGTCCAGTTAGGTTTCTGGATGTTGACGGTGGACAATTGGCCGATGGTAATGCCGTTGAATGCCCAAGAGGTGGTGATTAGACTCTCGCTTGTTGGAGATGGTCATTGCCTGGAACTTGTGTGGTGCGAATGTTATTTGCCACTTATCAGCCCAAGCCTGAATGTTTTCCAGATCTTGCTGCATGCGGGCATGGACTGTTTCATTATCTGAGGAGTTGCGAATAGACCTGAACACAGTGCAATTATCAATGAACATCCCCACTTCTGACCTTATGATGGAGGGAAGGTCCTTGATGAAGCAGCTGAATTTAGTTGGGGTCGAAGACACTGCCCTGAGGAACTCCTGATGCGATGTCCTGGGACTAAAATGATTAACCTCCAACAACCATAACCATCTTCCTTTGTGCTAGGTATGACTCCAGCCAGTGGAGACTTTCCCCCCTGATTCCTATGGACTTCAACTTTACTCGGGCTCCTTGATGTCAAACGGTCAAATTTTGCCTTGATGTCAAGGGCAGTCACTCTCACCTCACCTTTGGAATTCAACTCTTTTGTCCAAGTTTGGACCAAGACTGTAATGAGGTCTGGAGCCGAGTGTTTGGACCTGTCGGAAACCAAACTGAGCATCGGTGAGCAGTTTATTGGTGAGCAAGTGCCGCTTGATAGCATTGTCGATGACGCCTTCAATCACTTTGCTGATGATTGAGAGTAGACTGATGGGGCGGTAATTGGCCGGATTGGATTTGTCCTGCTTTTTAAGGACGGGACATATCTGTGCAGTTTCCCACATTGTGGGGTAGATGCCAGTGTTGTAGCTGTACTGCAACAGCTTGGCTAGAGGCGTGACTAGTTCCAGAGCACAAGCCTTCAGCTCGACAGCCGGGCTGTTGTCGGGGCCCATAGCCTTTGCTGTATCCTGTGCGCTCAACTGTTTCTTGATGTCACGTGGAGTGAATGGAATTGGCTGAAGACTGGCTGCTATGATGGTAGGGACCTCATGAGGAGGCTGATATGGATCATCCACTCGGCAATTCTGGCTGAAGATAATTGCAAAAGCTTCAGCCTTGTCTTTTGCACTCGCATGCTGGGCTCTGCCATCATTGAGGATGGGGATATTCATGGAGCCTCCTCCTCCAGTTAGTTGGTTAATTGTCGACCACCATTCACGACTGGATGCAGCAGGACTGCAGAGCATGGATCTGATCCATTAATTGTGGGGTCGCTTATCTCTGTCTTTGGCATGCGGCTTCTGCTGTTTAGCATGAATGTAGTCCTGTGTTGCAGCTTCCCCTGGTTGGCATCTCATTTTTAGATAGGCCTGGTGCTGCTCCTGGCATGCTCTTCTGCACTCCTCATTGCCTTGGCTTGATAGTAATGGTAGAGTGAGGGATATGCCAGGCCATGAGGCTACAGATTGTGGTGGAGTACAATTCTGCTGCTGCTGATGGCTCTCAGTGCCTCATGGATGCCCAGTTTTGAGCTGCTGGGTCTGTTCTGAATCTATCCCATTTAGCACGGTGGTAGTGCCACACAACACGATGGAGGGTATCCTCAGTGTGAAGAAGGGGCTTCATCGCCACTGCTACCAATGCTGTCATGGACAGATGCATCTGCAACAGGTAGATTGGTGAGGAAAAGGTCAAGTAGGTTTTTCCCTTGTATTGGTTCTCTCACCACCAGGCCCAGTCTGTTAGCTTGTTCTTCAGGACTCAGCCAGTTCGGTCAGTAGTGATGCTACTCTGCTACCCTTGGTAATAGAAATTGAAGTCCCCCACCCAGAGTACATTCTGTGCCCTTGCTACCCTCAGTACTTTTTCCAAGTGGTGTTCCACATGGAGGAGTACTGATTCATCAGCTGAGGGAGGGCGGTAGGTGGTAATCAGCAGGAGGTTTCCTTGCCCATGCTTGACCTGAAGCCATGAGACTTCATGGGGGCCAGAGTCAATGTTGAGGACTCCCAGGGCCACTCCCTCCCAACTGTATACCACTGTGCCTCCATCTTTGTTGTGTCTGCCCTGCCCGTGGGACAGGAAATACCCAGGGATGGTGATGGAGGAGTCTCGGACATGAAAGGTATGATTCTGTGAATAAGACTATGCCAGGCTGTTGCTTGATTAGTTTGTGTGACAGCTCTATCAATTTTGACATGTCCTGAGATGTTAGTGAGGAAGACTTTGGCGGGTCGACTGGGCTGGGTGTGCCGTTGTCGTGCCCGAAACCGGTGACGAGTGCTCCATCCAGTTTTATTCTTAAATTGTTTTCTGTAGCTGTTTGGTACAGCTTCTACAACTACAATGGCTCGTTGGGCCATCTCACAGGCAGTTAAGAGTCAACCACATTGCTGTGGGTCTGGAGTCACAAATAGTCCTGAGCAGGTAAGGATGGCAGGTTTTCTTCCCTAAAGGACATGAGTGAATCAGTTGTGTTTTTATGACAATCCAATAGTTTCACGGTCACCATTACTGATATTAGCTTTTTATTCCAGATTTATTTAATTAACTTAATTTAAATTCCCCAGCTGCCATGGTGGAAATTGAATTTGCGTCTCTGGATCTTTAGTCTAGACCTCTGGATTACTAGTCCAGTAACATCACCACTATGCTATTATTCCAAATTAGTGAGAATTTGGCTCAAGTGTTTAAATACAAAGGGCGAGACTTTCCTCTTTGCTGTCCATTGCCCAAAAAATGGCGATGTTCCAGCGATGTACGATTTCTCAGCCTTACTGATCGCTGGAACATCGGCAATTTTATTTGAGCGATTTACCACTCGGCGATAGGCCAGCGATGTGAAGTGAGCGATCCGAAATGTTGGCGATGTGACGTTCGCCCACCGAACAGCCAGCGATGTGGAAGGCAAAAGCTTCCCTAGCAACGGGCTTCTGCGCATGTGTGGGAGGTTAGGGGACATCCACACATGTGCAGAAGGCACAGGAAGGGGAAGAGAGAGAGAGGAAAGAGAGAGAAAAGGACGGCAGAGACAGAGAGGAGAGATCATTATTCATTATATGTTAAATTGTTTAAAATGTTCGTACATAGTTGGGGGGAGGGGAGGGGGGGTGTGGGGAGGAGGGTGTTTGAAAAGAATTCTGTTCGCAATAAACTTTGTTAATGATTTTAACAATTGTTGTGCATTCTCTGATAAGATTAGTTAACTTAGGCATTTTGAATAATTTAACATCTTTAGTCTCTTGTATTAATATTACTTAAGTTAAGCATTAATGCATATGCTGCACTACAAATGCCAGGCCTGTGCAGGCAAGGCTAAAACGTAACTCAACGTAACTCAATGCAAATGCAACTTTTGTAAAAACGTAATTGTTAATCAAAATGTAAATGTGACGATCCCCAGTGTAAGTTCATGCAAAGCGTTCCTTTATCAGCTGCTGACACAACAGCTTTGCGGCCGCGTAACTCCCACGGGGTACTGTTCTGTTCTTCTGGCGGTGGGGGTGGGGGCGCGTGGTCGGACCATGGCTACATCGCCAGGCTGGTCCTCCCCGAGGTCCTCACCAGCCTCCTCCTCCTCCTCCTCCTCCTCTTGCTCCTCGCCAGCTGGCTCTTCCTTTCCCCTCCTTCTGGAGGTGGACCTGCAGCCCCATCAGGCATTTGCTGTCCTCTCCTTATTGAAAGGTGATGTAGCATGCAACACACCACAATAAACTCAGCGGCCTAGTCAGGGTGGTACTGTAGGCTGCCACCAGAGTGGTCCAGGCATCTGAAGCACTGCTTTAGGACTCCAATTGTCTTCTCGACGATGTTCCGTGTCGCAATGTGGCTTTCGTTGTAACGTTTCTCTGCTTCATAGAAACATAGAAAATAGGTGCAGGAGCAGGCCATTCGGCCCTTCTAGCCTGCACCGCCATTCAATGAGTTCATGGCTGAACATGCAACTTCAGTACCCCATTCCTGCTTTCTCACCATACCCCTTGATCCCCCGAGTAGTAAGGACTTCATCTAACTCCTTTTTGAATATATTTAGTGAATTGGCCTCAACAACTTTCTGTGGTAGAGAATTCCACAGGTTCACCACTCTCTGGGTGAAGAAATTCCTCCTCATCTCGGTCCTAAATGGCTCACCCCATATCCTTAGACTGTGTCCCCTGGTTCTGGACTTCCCCAACATTGGGAACATTCTTCCTGCATCTAACCTGTCTAACCCCGTCAGAATTTTAAACGTTTCTATGAGGTCCCCTCTCATTCTTCTGAACTCCAGTGAATACAAGCCCAGTTGATCCAGTCTTTCTTGATAGGTCAGTCCCACCATCCCGGGAATCAGTCTGGTGAACCTTCACTGCACACCCTCAATAGCAAGAATGTCCTTCCTCAGGTTAGGAGACCAAAACTGTACACAGTATTCCAGGTGTGGCCTCACCAAGGTCCTGTACAACTGAAGCAACACCTCCCTGCCCCTGTATTCAAATCCACTCGCTATGAAGGCCAACATACCATTTGCTTTCTTAACTGCCTGCTGTACCTGCATGCCAACCTTCAATGACTGATGTACCATGACACCCAGGTCTCTTTGCACCTCCCCTTTTCCTAATCTGTCACCATTCAGATAATAGTCTGTCTCTGTTTTTACCACCAAAGTGGATAACCTCACATTTATCCACATTATACTTCATCTGCCATGCATTTGCCCACTCATCTAACCTATCCAAGTCACTCTGCAGCCTCATAGCATCCTCCTTGCAGCTCACACTGCCACCCAACTTAGTGTCATCCGCAAATTTGGAGATACTACATTTAATCCCCTCGTCTAAATCATTAATGTACAGTGTAAACAGCTGGGGCCCCAGCACAGAACCTTGCGGTACCCCACTAGTCACTGCCTGCCATTCTGAAAAGTCCCCATTTACTCCTACTCTTTGCTTCCTGTCTGACAACCAGTTCTCAATTCATGTCAGCACACTACCCCCAATCCCATGTGCTTTAACTTTGCACATTAATCTCTTGTGTGGGACCTTGTCGAAAGCCTTCTGAAAGTCCTAATATACCACATCAACTGGTTCTCCCTTGTCTACACTACTGGAAACATCCTCAAAAAATTCCAGATTTGTCAAGCATGATTTCCCTTTCACAAATCCATGCTGACTTGGACCTATCATGTCACCTCTTTCCAAATGCACTGCTATGACATCCTTAATAATTGATTCCATCATTTTACCCACGACCGATGTCAGGCTGACCGGTCGATAATTCCCTGTTATCTCTCTCCCTTCTTTTTTAAAAAGTGGGGTTACATTGGCTACCCTCCACTCGATAGGAACTGATCCAGAGTCAGTGGAATGTTGGAAAATGACTGTCAATGCATCCACTATTTCCAAGGCCACCTCCTTAAATACTCTGGGATGCAGTCCATCAGGCCCTGGGGATTTATCGGCCTTCAATCCCATCAATTTCCCCAACACAATTTCCCAACTAATAAGGATTTCCCTCAGTTCCTCCTCCTTACTAGACCCTCCGACCCCTTTTATATCCGGAAGGTTGTTTGTGTCCTCCTTAGTGAATACCGAACCAAAGTACTTGTTCAATCGGTCCGCCATTTCTTTGTTCCCCGTTATGACTTCCCCTGATTCTGACTGCAGGGGACCTACGTTTGTCTTTACTAACCTTTTTCTCTTTACATATCCAGAGAAACTTTTGCAATCCGTCTTAATGTTCCCTGCAAGCTTCTTCTCGTACTCCATTTTCCCTGCCCTAATCAAACCCTTTGTCCTCCTCTGCTGAGTTCTCAATCTCTCCCAGTCCCCGGGTTCGCTGCTATTTCTGGCCAATTTGTATGCCACTTCCTTGGCTTTAATACTATCCCTGATTTCCCTTGATAGCCACGGTTGAGCCACCTTCCCTTTTTTATTTTTACGCCAGACCGGAATGTATAATTGTTGTAGTTCATCCATGCAGTCTCTAAATGTCTGCCATTGCCCGTCCACAGTCAACCCCTTCAGTATCATTCGCCAATCTATCCTAGCCAATTCACGCCTCATACCTTCAAAGTTACCCTTCTTTAAGTTCTGGACCATGGTCTCTGAATTAACTGTTTCATTCTCCATCCTAATGCAGAATTCCACCATATTATGGTCACTCTTCCCCAAGGGGCCTCGCACAATGAGATTGCTAATTAATCCTCTCTCATTACACAACACCCAGTCTAAGATGGCCTCCCCCCTAGTTGGTTCCTCGACATATTGGTCTAGAAAACCATCCCTTATGCATTCCAGGAAATCCTCTTCCACCGTATTGCTTCCAGTTTGGTTAACCCAATCTATGTGCATATTAAAGTCACCCATTATAACTGCTGCACCTTTATTGCACGCACCCCTAATTTCATGTTTGATGCCCTCCCCAACATCACTACTACTGCTTGGAGGTCTGTACACAACTCCCACTAACGTTTTTTGCCCTTTGGTGTTCTGCAGCTCTACCCATATAGATTCCACATCATCCAAGCTAATGTCCTTCCGAACTATTGCCTTAATTTCCTTCTTAACCAGCAATGCTACCCCACCTCCTTTTCCTTTTATTCTATCTTTCCTGAATGTTGAATACCCCTGGATGTTGAGTTCCCAGCCCTGATCATCCTGGAGCAACGTCTCCGTAATCCCAATCACATCATATTTGTTAACATCTATTTGCACAGTTAATTCATCCACCTTATTGCGGATACTCCTTGCATTAAGACACAAAGCCTTCAGGCTTGTTTTTTTAACACCCTTTGTCCTTTTAGAATTTTGCTGTACAATGGCCCTATTTGTTCTTTGCCTTGGGTTCTCTGCCCTCCACTTTTCCTCATCTCCTTTCTGTCTTTTGCTTTTGCCTCCTTTTTGTTTCCCTCTGCCTCCCTGCATTGGTTCCCATCCCCCTGCCATATTAGTTTAACTCCTCCCCAACAGCACAAGCAAACACTCCCCCGAGGACATTGGTTCCGGTCCTGCCCAGGTGCAGACCGTCTGGTTTGTTCTGGTCCCACCTCCCCCAGAACCGGTTCCAATGCCCCAGGAATTTGAATCCCTCCCTGCTGCACCACTGCTCAAGCCACGTATTCATCTGCGCTATCCTGCGATTCCTACTCTGACTAGCACGTGGTACTGGTAGAAATCCCGAGATTACTACTTTTGAGGTCCTACTTTTTAATTTAGCTCCTAGCTCCTTAAATTCGTTTCGTAGGACCTCATCCCTTTTTTTACCTATGTCGTTGGTATCAATGTGCACCACGACAACTGCCTGATCTCCCTCCCTTTTTAGAATGTCCTGCACCCGCTCCGAGACATCCTTGACCCTTGAACCAGGGAGGCAACATACCATCCTGGAGTCTCGGTTGCGGCCACAGAAACGCCTATCTATTCCCCTTACAATTGAATCCCCTATCACTATCGCTCTCCCACTCTTTTTCCTGCCCTCTTGTGCAACAGAGCCAGCCACGGTGCCATGAACTTGGCTGCTGCTGCCCTCCCCTGATGAGTCATCCCCCTCAACAGTACCCAAAACAGTGTATCTGTTTTGCAGGGGGATGACCATAGCGGACTCCTGCACTACCTTCCTTGCACTGCTCTTCCTGTTGGTCTTCCATTCCCGATCTGGCTGTGGACCCTTTCCCTGCGGTACGACCAACTCGCTACACGTGATACTCACGTCATTCTCAGCATCGTGGATGCTCCAGAGTGAATCCACCCTCAGCTCCAACTCCGCAACGTGGACCGTCAGGAGCTGGAGGTGGATACACTTCTCGCACACGTAGTCGTCAGGGACACTGGAGTCGTCCCTGAGTTCCCACATGGTACAGGAGGAGCATAACACCAGACCGAGCTCTCCTGCCATGACTTAACCCTTAGATACACTTAAATTGGCAACAACAATGTTAAAGTTTACTCACTGTTACAGAAGAGAAAAAAGAAAAACTACTCACCAATCACCAGCCAATCACTTACCCCCATGGCTGTGACATCACCTTTTGATTTCTTTCTACTTCTTTTTTGCCTTCTCTCCCCGCTGCAGCTGCACAGGTACGCCTCTCACTGCCGCTGGGCTTTTATAGGCCTCACCAACGCCAGGAACTCCTGTCTCTCGGACTGCCGCCGCCTCTCGCTGCCTCTGAGCCTTTATAGGCCTCACCAACGCCAAGAACTCCCGCCTCTCGGACTCAGTGATGGGATTACGCAGTGGGGTCATCAGCCAACTGGCAAGGCCATATCCTTTATCCCCCAGCATCCAACCGTGACCTTCTGGCTGATTTGACAAACAGGTCAGGGATAGCACTCTCACGGAGGATGTGCGCAACATGGATGCTGCCAGAAAATGTAGCATTAAATGTCAGAATGAGTTGGCTGTGGTCAACAGCAAGCTGCACATTTAGGGAGTGGAATCCCTTTCTGTTACGAAACACCTCCGCGTTCTGTAAAGGGGCTTTCAGGGCAATGTGTGTGCAGTCTATTGCTCCCTGCACCTTGGGGAAGTTTGCTATTCTCGAGAAACCCAAAGTCCTCCCGGTCTGTGCCTCCCTGGTCGTAGGGAAGCTTATAAAGTCCATCCTGCGAGTGTAAAGGGCTTCAGTCACCTGCCAAGTACAGCAGTGTGTGGCGTGCTGAAAGATACAACCGATGCATAGAAGGCTAGTGCTGCAGTAACCTTTACCTCAGCGGACAGTGCGGTTCTGATGATGCAGGAAGGCTGCAAATCCTCCTTGATGAGCTCGCAAATCTCATCGATTACCCCCTTCCGGCAGCACAGCCCCCTAAGACACGTGTTTTCAGACAAGTTGAAGTAAGATTGTTTTTCCAAATACCTTCGTTGGCTGTATGCTCGCCTCCTCTGTCTCTGTATACGCATTACTCTGCCACCCCTTCGATTGATCCTTTCAGAAACCAGCGTGTGAGCAGTTACGAGTAATGGCACAGAAAGCACAGGCCCCATCACTAGCAATCATTTTTTTCACTTGTTTTAAATGCACTTTTCAGTTAAAAAATGCCTAATGTACTAAGCTACAATTGTACAATGAAATATAAGTATAAGATCTATCTATAAAACAGCCTGAAATAACTAACAAATATCTCAGCTGCACTTTCTTTGTTGCCACCTCCCTTCCTCCGAAATTCAAAATGGCATCCGTAGTGCCCATTTCAATGAGGCCCGGGAAAAGCAACTATTATCCAGCAATGTTCTCGGCGAGTGATCAGCCCGGTGAAGTGCCGGCGATGTGCCGAAAGTTGGGATGGGTGATCTCCGGGCAAATACCTCAGTTCGGCGATGTGAGCCGAAACCTGGAGACTTAATTTTCCGGCGACGTTTCTGGCCTAGTTTCCACTTTTTGGTCAAAATGGGCGATAGAGGTCTGTTTTGGGCGATATATGGGCGATGTGAAGTGGAAAGTCTAGCCCAATAACTTTAATTTCAATTAATTATAAATATGTGTGGTCTGTTTTTCACTGGGAATTGTCATTTCCCTCATGTCTGAGTCATGTAGTCACCTCTGCACCCTGCAATACAAGAGCCCTGCCCACAAGTTGCCACCATATTCTGAGTCCAAAACTGGACAAGGGTGAGGGAAGACTTTGGACAGGGTGAAGTTACGCTCTCTTTTTAAAATGTATACAGACTACACAATCATCATCATCATAGGCAGTCCCTCGGAGTAGAGGAAGACTTGCTTCAAGTCTTAAAATGAGTCTTTAGGTGACTGTACAGTCCAATACAAGAACCACAGTCCCTGTCACAGGTGGGACAGATAGGCGTTGAGGGAAGGGGTAGGTGGGACAGGTTTGTCGCATGCTCTTTCCGCAGCCTGCGCTTGATTTCTGTATGCTCTCGGCGATGAGACTCGAGGAGCTCAGCGCCCTCCCGGATGTAGTATTAGAGTCTTATGGGTTCAGCATTACCGGTTTCTGCTGTCAGCAGACCCCACATCCATGACGAATGATTACAAACCTGAGACTCTAATACAGACCCTAAATTTATAGAGAAGGCAAATGGAATCCTTAGTTTTGTATCTCGATAAACTGTTTTTGTTATGTTGATTGAGGGATAAATATTGGCCAGGACACCGGGGATAACTCCCCTTGTATCTCGAGGCATGGAATAAAATAGCAAGGAGTAATGATGAACTTGTACAAGATCTTGGTTAAGTGAGAGGTAGTGTGTTCGGTACAGTTATGAGTACTTTATTAAAGTTGGAAAGACAGCACCTTCGACAGTGCTGCACTCCTCAGCACTGGCACTGTGAGTCTCGACCGAAATATGTGCTCGAATCCCTGGAGTGGGAATTGAACCCATGACTCAGGGGCGAGAGTGCTCCCAGTGAGCAAGGCTGACAAGATCCAGTCCCTTTTCCCATTACACTAGACTGTGCCTTTGTTATTACACAGGGCCCAGAAGAGGCAAGGGCCCAGGGGCAGCACGGGCCAGCCCACACTGCGATCAATGGATAGTCGGAGCAAGTGTGCGCACTAGGTCCGTGCAGCAGAGCTTGGTCTCCAGTTGTCCTGGTTAACCCTTGCCGCTGGATCAAGACCTAGCTCTGTCAAGGCCGTGTGGTGGTTGGTGTGCAACGGCCACCCCACGTTAAAAGAGTCCACGCACAGGCATCTTCCACCCTTCGATATTTAGTTTGGGATCTAGAATGTCCCTCATTGAAACATCTGTGAACTCATCCCTTTTTGGTGTGGAAGCAAGTCATCTCGATACGAGGGAATGTCTAATACTATACTAAAGTTGGGACATAAAAGCCACGGAAAAGGTCCAGCGTAGATTCACCAGGGTGTTATCAGTGATGAGGAGTTACAATTCTGAAAAGAGATTTGAGAAGTTAAGGCATTTTTCACCAGAGCCGAGAAGGTATAGAGCTGGCCTGATAAAGGCCTTCAAGATTATGAAGGGTAAATAGTGATAGATTGTTTCCACGGGTTGGCGACATCGTAACCAGAGGGCACAAATGTAAGATATTCACAAAAAGAATTAAAGGGGCAATTAGAAACACATTCTTTACAAAAAGGATAGTTAGAATGAGTAGTTCTCTTCCACAAACTGTCGTTGAAGCAAGTCCATAAATTATTTAAAAAGTGAATTAGATAGTTGCTTAAAAAAGAGGAATATTAAAGGTTGTGGGGAATGAACAGGACAGTCGGATTAGATCTGGTGGCTCATGTGGAGAGAAACATTGGTGCAGACTTGAAGGGCCAAATAACTTATTTCTGTTGCAACATTCTATGATTCAATGTTCATCAGGCATATAATCTTAAAAGTAAGACAGTAAAAAATTTAATTAGGTACCAAAAAATGTACCAGATGATATTTTACTGCACCTCAACAAAGTGAAAAATAAAGAAAGACTTGCATTTATATAGCACCTTTCATGACCACCGGACATCTCAAAGTGTTTTACAGCCAATGTAGTCACTGTTGTAATGTGGGAAATGTGGCAGCCAATTTGTGCACAAGCAACTCCCAGAAACAGCAATATGATAATGACCAGATAAACTGTTTTTGTTATGTTGATTGAGGGATAAATATTGGCCAGGACACCGGGGATAACTCCCCTGCTCTTCTTCAAAATAGCGTCTTGGGGTTTTTTATATCCACCTGAGAGAGCAGATGGGGCCTCGGTTTAACGTCTCATCTGAAAGATTGCACCTCTGACAGTGCAGCACTCCCTCAGCACTGCGCTGGAATGTCAGGCTAGACTTATGTGCTCAATTCCCTGGAGTGGGAAGTACAGTCCTTACATTGGCTGCATCCTAGCAATAGATTAATAATGTAACAAAGATTAAAAATTATCGTTAACGTAACACTTTATTATTTTATCCTAAAGACATTAGTGATAATTATCTTGTTTTCGGAGTGCCACATTAACTGCACTGAAAATAAATATGGCAACATGCTGATGATTATCTATCAATGGTCCACCATGCACAGTATATTTCCAAAATGCAATCAATACTAAATCCACAAAATATACAGAATATTGTTGTTTACCAGTACATTCAGTGGGAGTTCTTTCAATTGAACAAAGGCTCTCATTTGTGGCATTCATGCCTTAAAAGTCTCTCCAAGTTTCTGGTGTCTTACAATGCACCAATTCTGATGTGATTCCCTGTATCTAATGACAGTACAGATTGAACCTCTCAGGTCCGGGACTCTCTGGTTCGGAAACATTCGTGGTTCAGCATCCGTGCCGGAACTGCCGTTTTCCTGGGCCTGGGCTGGGAGCTCACTGTTGAGTGCTCCTGTGACACTCAGCGTCTCACTCTGCTTCCTCATTGTGGAATTGTGGGACTTGACGGTGCAGTGAAGGGACCTTCAGACCCGAGACAGACAAAGAAATGACCAATCACCAACATTCCCCGCCTCTCCTCCCTCACTCAGCGATCACCAGCATTGACCTCCCATGGTTCGGAAAATTCCCGAAGGTGCCAGACCACAGAGGTTCAACCTGTATTGTCATAAATTCCGAACATTTCAGGCGTAATCGTCTAAGCTGACACTCCAGTGCAGTGCTGGTGACATAAACTTTGTTTGTTGATGATGTATCAGAAATCTGGGGGTACATTGCAAAGCAATTTTGCAACTATAAATAATGACAGAACATGCCAATTCCTGATATGTGTTATCAGTTGGTGCAGTTTGCTGAATCACAGCATGATGTCTGAAAATTACCCCCTCAGGTCAATTTTAATTATATTTCTCTCCTATCCTCCCAAAAAATTTTGTTTGATAAATATTCCTAAAGTTCAAACTTCAATACTGATCTGACTTCAGGTTTTCTTTCTGAAATGTGTTCGCCAAGTATTTATCCTGCTATAAATCAATACAAAGGGAAGGCAGCAAAGAGTGAAACAAAGGTGAAAAAGCAACAGAATAAGCACAGAAGTCGAGGGGAGGACATAAAGAGTCAAAAATGGCCCACTCAATCAATAAACAGACTAAGAAATGCATAAAGGGATTCCGCAGGGTCAAGAAAAAGATTGAGTCAGCAAGAAAGATAAGGTGATGGGTAAACTTGATGAGAAAGCAAACTTGACAGAAAGGCAGCAAGAATTGATTTAAAAAAAATAGCAGAATAAATTGTTATCTACTTGACACATATAGAAAAACTAGGTTTGAATCCAGTCCTGACTGATTGGAAAAAAATCTCTTCTCCTTGATAGTTATAAAGATAGTATGCAAAATGTATTTCTGGTGGGTGTGAATCCACAGCCCAAAATTGATCACACTGTGGCACTAAACTGGCAACTACTTTCTGACAGGTTGTAAGGACGACTGATGTAGGAAATAGAAATGTCACACTGATGCAGTTGGAGGATACTTAATACCAGGGTTAAGGCACATTGTTGCGGTGTAGCACAGGCAGCGCTTTCTGGCATCTAATTTAGCCCAGACTTGTACTTATTTCTTCAAAGTCAATTCACAAATGACAAGTTTGGGTTCTTTACATCTAACATTTGTCAGTTTTTTGGGACAGATCTGGCTCCCATTTGCCACAGGGTATTAGTTGACATGAATTTGCAACCCATTTCTGTCTCACGATGTTATTTGCTCACAAGGCACATTTGTTAGTCTCAACCTAGAGGAAACGTTACAAGGACACCCTCAAAGCCTCCCGGATAAACATCCTCACCGACACCTGGGAGTCCCTGGCCCAAGACCGCCCTAAGTGGAGGAAGAGCATCCAAGGGGGTGCTGAGCACCTTCAGTCTCATCGCCGAGAGCATGCAGAAATCAAGCGCAGGCAGTCCCACCCATCCCTTCCCTCAACGACTATCTGTCCCACCTGTGACAGAGACTATGGTTCTCGTATTGGACTGTACAGCCACCTGAGAACTCACTTTTAGAATGAAAGCAAGTCTTCCTCGATTTCGCGGGACTGCATATGATGATGATGAGAAGTCTGAAGGGTGGATCATCATCTGTAGGATAAATCCAGTCAGGTTAAGCAAGATATGCCGTTGATGCATCTAACTATATCTCCTAAAAAAACTTTGGCCGAACCAGCATGCAACCCAAACCTAGCAGGAGAGTTTGTCTGTGGTTAACTTGAAAAGGTTACGAGTAGATAATTGGAGAGCTGTGCAAAAACACTCCTGGTTCCAAAAAGGTGCTATTTTTTTACTTATCTATTGGATAAGACTGTCACTTTGTCTTGAATATTCTCTTGCTCCCTCCAATCCTAGTTTTTAATGGAAGCTGTTTTCCTCAATACAAAGACATATTTAAAATTTAGAAATTCCTAATATTAAGGATAGTTAAGCCTCTGATCCACTCATTCTCCATAAGACAATTTTCATGGAGTTGAAACAACAACTTGCGTGTATATAACGTCCCAAGTCGCTTATGTTTTGGATAGCACAGTCTCAGATGGTGTCACAAAATGAGAACCCTGAGCATTTATGATGTTTGTGCTGTACTGTGTGTTGGTACTTCCAAACACAATTGTGCTATTGTGCATTGAAGCACTGACCACACTTGATCAGCTCCGCTGGGCAGGCCACATAGTTCGCAATGCCAGACACGAGACTCCCAAAGCAAGCGCTCTACTCGGAACTTGTCCACGGCAAACGAGCCAATGGTGGGCAGCGGAAATGTTACAAGGACACCCTCAAAGCCTCCCTGATAAAGTGCAACATCCCCACTGACACCTGGGAGTCCCTGGCCAAAGATCGCCCTGAGTGGAGGAAGTGCATCCGGGACGGCGCTGAGCACCTCGAGTCCCGTCGCCGAGAGCGTGCAGAAATCAAGTGCAGCCAGCGGAAGGAGCGTGCGGCAAACCAGATGCCCCACCCACCCTTTCCTTCAACCACTCTCTGTCCCACCTGTGACAGGGACTGTGGTTCTCGTATTGGACTGTTCAGCCACCTAAGAACTCATGCTAAGAGTGGAAGCAAGTCTTCCTCGATTCCGAGGGACTGCCTATGATGATGATGTGCTATTGTGTATGCATACAGCCACATCTCAGTGAGGCAGGTCATTAAACATTTTTATCAATGTGTAGATGATACAAATTGAAGAAAATATTTAATGACCTACCTCACTGAGGTAGCCGTGTGCACACACACAATAGCACAATTGTGTTTGGAAGTTGATTAAAATACAAGTAGAGCAAGTGCAGATTTTATTTTTCTGTCCGTCTTTAAAAGAACCCCATTTATAGATGAATGATGGATTAACGTTTGGAAATGTAAAAACAAGGCCATTAATCTACTTAATTGTATACTATGTGGATGGACTGCACAATTATACAAAAATGACTATTATTATATGCCTCGAGGAACAAGACTTCACAGAAATTAATGGTATAAGATTTAGCATTTATAGTCTTATTTTAAGAAGACTGTAATATGAAGTTTATTTGAATTGATTAGTTGTCTGATTCCACAGCAAAATTTGTTAAAATGCATTACTGTTGGTAGAAAGATACCGCAGGATAAAATCAATAATATGCACAAACCACTATCTAAATAGAACACATCTAGAAAGAACTTGCTCAGTAACGGAAAATAAATACAAAAGTTGTACTTCCTACAGAAAGGCTTCATGGAAGTCTAGATTTTGCATCGTATTTGTAAAAGAACCATTTAATATGGACGTTTAAAGGTATTGTAAGCATTATCGTGAAATGGTTAACATTATTCACTATAAATTAGATTTTGATCAAATTATGTTAAACAAGTATTCTGTTTTATAAACAATGTCTAGATACGGATTTCATATGGTTAATGATTGCATGTCAGTTCACACAGTGCAAAATCGGTGTGCCCAGTGATTGAATTGTATTCTGACTCTGTGGGGATCATTTTAATTTGGGTTTGGGTCAGGTGAGGAGTTAAAATTTGAAAAGATTGAAACCTGATCCCAATCCGCCCACATCCGGGTTTAGCGGAATGGGTTTGGGGGGCAGGTGGCCAATTTGCTCTCAGGAGGGGGGGCTCGGTCGATAATAGCTTTTAAGGAAGCTGCATGTGGTGTATGAAATGATACAATGAACTCCATACTGTGAGCCAGTGACTAGGTGTAACCCCCGGTCCGTCTTTAATGGCTTCCAGAAGTGAAGATACAAAGGTGAAGTTCAGGTTATATACCGGGCCCAGCACGAGTGTACCTATGACCCTAGGACCTCCGACGGTAGTGCCCCCCTGGTGGTGGGCAGACCTTATGTACATATATTACACTGCATGCCACCATTTTTACAGGCTTTTTATGTCTGACCCATTTCAGTTGGGTTTCCAAATCCATAATGTAGGTGCCTTTACAGCACTGCTTGTGGATCAGGAGGAGCTGGAGTGTTTCCTCCAGGTCCAACAAGCTTACCTGATTCCCACCCACCCTGGTCTCCCCGGCGATCTCCAACTCCACCTGATTGCCCTCCATGACCTCCGGCTCCCCCGATCTCCCCCCACGAGCTCCAAATCCCCCTATGATATCCGACTCCAGCCGATCTGCTCCCAGTGCTCTCCAGCTCCCCCAATCACCCCTCACCTCCATGAACATTCTTCCCCCGGCCACGATCTCTTTCCCCCCGACCATGACACCCCCTGCCCCACACCCCTTTCCCGTGATCTCTGCCTCCCTCCCTCTCTGCTCTCTGCTACATGGCAGACAGCCTATCACTCAGGCTGGCTGTCGGATAGGAAACCAGTGAAAACATGTAAAATGCACCCTGCCGTTAATTTCTGCATGATGTCTGGGACCCGTACCTCCGGGTTTCCTGTCCAGAATTCCTCCCACACCTTGCCCCACTCCCTTCCCACAAATATCGGGGCCTTGTCACAACAAAGACTAATATTATCCCTCTGTACAAAGAGAAGTAACTATGTCCATCTGATTAACAAGCCATAACTCGTGGCTAGCATCAGAACCATAAAAGCTGCTGGATTGTCATAAAAACCCACCTCTCCATCATGTCAGGGAAGCATAGCTGCCACCTCTACCTGCCACCTCTACCTGGTCTGACCTACATGCGACTCCAGTCCCATTCTATATGGTTGCCCTCTTAATGCCCTCTTAAGTGGCCTAGCAAGCCAGTTGTAAAAGCAATTGCCAATTAATGTAACAAGAAATACACTATCTGGAGCTTTGCCAGATAGTTCAAATCCTAGGAAGAGATAGGAAAAAAAATGCTTCAAATGAAATGGCGTTACAAAATCGTACCAACATTTTGAGCACATTTTCCAGAAAAAGCTCATTTTTAATATTGAGTTTGGACCAGTAGCTTTAGCTAGACATGAGAGGAATTGTTAGTGACAGCCTTGTTTGGACCTCTGGCAGACTAATATGTAAATTTCTTATTACAAACTATCAACATAAAATGATTGAAGATGATAAATATTGGTACAATTGTACCGAGGGTTTTTACATTACTCATTATGAAATAAACTTCCCAACAACTCTCTATAAAGCCCAATTCCAGTCAAGGCTGGAATATTGATCTTCAAGCAACTTTAATACACAGGATAGAGCAAAAACATTTTTTCACTTTCCCCACACCTCATCTCTCTTTCCAATCTCACTCTTTGCTGTGTTTTCCCTATCTGCTCTAGCCTTCCCCTCTCTGACCCTGTATGATCAGTCCTCAGCAAAGGCCTCAGCTTCATCCCATGATGCCCCCACCTCAATAAATGTTGAGCTTGTTACGATGCTGAGCTCTTCTTCCATCACCTTCGCCTCCACGCCCACTTATTTGGCCCGGTGTCTTCTCCTTGTCTTCAGATTCTTCATTCCACCAGGATCCCTCCCTTTGGCCTCTTATCCTCGCTAGATCTTTATATTGGGAATTGCCGACATGACATCGGGCCATCTCAATTTCTATACTCCCTCATGCCAACTCTCTGACACCTCCTCCTGGACCATGACTCCACCACCAAACATGAAGCCATCATTTCTCAGACTGTCAATGACCTCAACTCCTTTGGAGATCTTCCCCGCTACAGTCTCCAACTTCCTAGAAACATAGACATAGAAACATAGAAAATAGGTGCAGGAGTAGGCCATTCGGCCCTTCGAGCCTGCACCGCCATTCAATAAGATCATGGCTGATCATTCCCTCAGTACCCCTTTCCTGCTTTCTCTCCATACCCCTTGATCCCCTTAGCTGTAAGGGCCATGTCTAACTCCCTCTTGAATATATCCAATGAACTGGCATCAACAACTCTCTGCAGTAGGGAATTCCATAGGTTAACAACTCTCTGAGTGAAGAAGTTTCTCCTCATCTCAGTCCTAAATGGCTTACCCCTTATCCTTAGACTATGTCCCCTGGTTCTGGACTTCTCCAACATCGGGAACATTCTCCCTGCATCTAACCTGTCCAGTCCCCTCAGAATTTTATATGTTTCGATGAGATCCCCTCTCATCCTTCTAAACTCCAGTGAATACAGGTCCAGTCGATCCAGTCTCTCCTCATATGTCAGTCCTGCCATCCCGGGAATCAGTCTGGTGAACCTTCGCTGCACTCCCTCAATAGCAAGATCGTCCTTCCTCAAGTAATGACCAAAACTCAACACAATATTCCAGGTGAGGACTCACTAAGGCCCTGTACAACTGCATTAAGACCTCCCTGCTCCTATACTCAAATCCATGCTGACTTGGACCAATCTCGTCACTGCATTCCAAATGCGCTGCTGTTTCATTTTTAATAATTGATTCCAACATTTTCCCCACTACTGATGTCAGGCTAAAACCGGTCTATAATTACCCATTTTCTCTCTCCCTCCTTTCATAAAAAGTGGTGCTACATTATCTACCCTCCAGTCCATAGGAACTAATTCAGAGTCGATAGACTGTTGGAAAATGATCACCAATGCATCCACATTTTCAAGGGCTACTTCCTTAAGTACTCTGGGATGCAGACGATCAGTCCCCGGGGATTTATTGGTCTTCCATCCCATCAATTTCCCTAACACAATTTCCCACCTAATAAGGATTTCCTTCAGTTCCTCCTTCTCACTAGACCATTGATCCCCTAGTATTTCCAGAAGGTTACTTGTGTCTTCCTTCGTGAAGACAGAACCAAAGTATTTGTTTAACTGGTCCGCCATTTCTTTGTTCCCCATTATAAATTCACCTGAATCTGACTGCAAGGGACCTATGTTTGTTTTCACTAATCTTTTTCTCTTCACATATCAATAGAAGCTTTTGCAGTCAGTTGTTATGTTCCCAGCAAGCTTCCTCTCATACTCTATTACCCCCTCCTAATTCAACCCTTTGTCCTCCTCTGCTGTATTATAAAATTCTTCCACTCCTCAGGTTTGCTGGTTTTTCTGGCCAATTTATATGCCTCTTCCTTGGATTTAACACTATCCTTAATTTCACTTGTTAGCCACAGCTGAGCCACCTTCCCCGTTTTATTTTTACTCCAGACAGGGATGTACAATTGTTGAAGTTCATCCATGTGATCTGTGAATGTTTGCCATTGCCTATCCACTGTCAACCCTTAGACTCGTCAGTCTATTCTAGCCAATTCACGTCACATACCATCGAAGTTACCTTTCCTTAAGTTCAGGACCCTCGTCTCTGAATTAACTGTGTCACTCTCCATCTTAATAAAGAATTCCACCATATTGTGATCACTCTTCCCCAGGTGCCTTGCACAACAAGATTGCTAATTAGTCCTTTCTCATTACACATCACCCAATCTAGGATGATCAGCTCTCTAGTTGGTTCCTCGACATATTGGTCTAGAAAACCATCCCTAATACACTCCAGGAAATCCTCCTCTACCGCATTGATACCAGTTTGATTGGCCCAATCTATGTGTAGATTAAAATCGCCCATGATAACTGCTGTACCTTTATTGCACGCATCCTCAATTTCTTGCTTGATGCTGTCCCCAACCTCACTACTACTGTTTGGTGGTCTGTACACAACTCCCACTAGCGTTTTCTGCCCTTTGGTATTCCGTAGCTCCACCCATACCGATTCCACATCATCCAAGCTAAAGTCCTTCCTTACTATTGCATTAATTTCCTCTTTAACCAGCAATGCCACCACGCCTCCTTTTCCTTTCTGTCTATCCTTTCTGAACATTGAATACCCCTAGATGTAGAGTTCACAGCCTTGGTCACCCTGGAGCCATGTCTCCGTGATGCTAATTACATTATATCCGTTAACTGCTATCTGCGCAATTAATTCGTCCACCTTATTACAAATACTCCTCGCATTGAGGCACAGAGCCTTCAGGCTTGTCTTTTTAACACACTTTGCCCCTTTAGAATTTTGCTGTAATGTGGCCCTTTTTGCTTTTTGCCTTGGGTTTCTCTGCCTTCCACTTTTACTTTTCTTCTTTCTATCTTTTGCTTCTGCCCCCATTCTACTTCCCTCTGTCTTCCTGCATAGGTTCCCATCTCCCTGCCATATTAGTTTAACCCTGCTAGAATCCCAACCCCGTACAGTCCACTTCTAAATCCTTCCCAAAATCCCAACAGGACTTCTCTTGTAGACCAATCATTTCGCCTGTACTTGCATCACTTCACACTACTCTGTACTGAACTCTATTTGCCTTGCTTCTGTCCATTTAACTATCCTGTCTATGTCATCCTGAAGTCTACAACTATTGTCATTGCTATCTACTTCTTTGTCAAGTTTTGTATTATCTGTAAACTTTATGATGCTCCCTACACCCAAGTCTAGGTTGTTTCTAAAAATTGTACAAGAGTAATTGACCCAAAACTGACCCTTGAGGAACCCCACTGCAAACCACCTCACAGTCAGAAAATCATCCATCCACCACCCTCAGCTTTCTGTCACTGAGCCAATTCTGTATCCATCCCACCCTTAAACCCATGGGCTTCCAGTTTCTCAATAAGCCTCCTGTGCAGCACTTTGTCGAATGCTTTCTGAAAGTCTATATATACTACATCTACTGCAGCACCTTGATCAACCTTCTCTGTTACCTCATCAAAGAATTTAATTAAGTTAGTCAAACATGATGTATCTTAACAAATCCATGCTGGCTCTCCAAATGAAAGTTTATTTTATCCCTGATAATGGCTTCCCATAACTTCCTCACCACCGATGTTAAGCTGACTGGTCTGTAGTTTCCTGCTTTATTCATCTCCCCTTTCTTTAATAGTGGAATAACATTAGCAACCCTCCAGTCCTCCAGCACTACTCCTGTATCCAATGAGGATTGAAAGATTGCGACCAATGCCTCTGCTATTTCTACCTTTGCTTTCCCAGCAACCTCGGAAATATTCCATCGGGGTGACTTACCAACTTTCAGTAATGCTAATCTTTTTAGTATGTCTGCTCTATCTATTATTATCCTGTCCATAACTTCCTTCTCCTCTTTTAGTGTAACATTCACATCATCCACTCCCTGTATGGAGGCAGATGCAAAGTACTTATTAAATATTCTAGCCATGTTCCCTGCCTTTACATAAAAATTTCCCTTTGTATCTGTAATAGCCCCAACTTTTGCCCAAGCTAACCTCTTACATTTAAAGGGCTGGATTTTTGGTCTTCTGCAGCCCCTGTTAGTTCCCCGGATGGGTGGTTAATGGCGGTGGGAATGGTTTCCGGGCGTGCGGCCAGCTTATGGTGCCCACCATGAAATGAGTTGCCGGTTTTGCGGGGGTGTGGAGCAGCACCGCCCGGGAGTGTCGAGCCGGCGTGCAACACCACCGGTTTCGACTGCGCTTCGGTTTTGAATTGGGCCCCGAGCCTCTAGCGCCCCGTAGCGCCCCCTAGTGGGACCGCCTGGAAAACCAGGGGGTCAGATCGGTCCCGGAAGCGGCGAGTGAGGGAAGTAATGAATGAGGCAAGTGTGATCGTTTTGTTTATTTTATTTTTGTGATTTTATCCTAATGTGGAACGGTCAAGGTATTGAAAATGTGTTTTGTGCCGATTGCTTCTTCTTCAAGCAAGCCTCTCTCGGGGTGCTCCGAGGCCGGCTCTTTAGCTCGGGATTTTCAGTTGCTCAGCCGGCCTAGCGCCCTAAAAGAGGTGCTCCCTTAGCGCTCCACTCCACACTCAGGGCCCAGCTGATGAATTTTGTGGCTGAGGACGTTAACCATTTCCCGGCGCAAACTGTACCATCCCGCCGTCATTACCGCCCCGACATGACCAGAACTGAGATCCAACCCAATATGTTTAAAATGTTTCAGGGTTCAATTTAATGTTGCCTGCTAATCTTTTCTTGTGATGTCTCTTTGGCTCCGTATTAATCTTTTCAGTTCCCTCCAGTACTTGCCATAACCTTCTTGTTATTAACTGTATCATGCTCCTGACATTTGTCATAGCCTTTTACTGTTTAATTTTAACTTTTTATTTCCTTTGTCATCCAGCGTGCATTAGTTTTGGATGCTCTACCTTTATCCTTCAAAGTAATATGCCTAGTTTGTACCTGAACTATCTCTTCCCTAAATGCCCTCCATTGCTCCGTTATTACTTTACCCGGCAATTGCCTTTTCCAATCGACCTGTGCTCGGTCCCTTCTTAAATCACTGAAATTAGCTCTTCCCCAATTGAGCATTTTTACCTTCGATATTTTCTGGTCTCTTTCCATAATTTACCTTAAACCGAATTATGCTGTGGTCACTGTTAGCGAGATGATCTCCTCCTGTGAACACTCCACCTGACTACTTCATTTCCCAGAACCAAATTCAACACTGCTTCCTTCCTTATTGGACTGGAGACGTATTCTTCGAGGAAGTCCTCCTGTACACATATCAGAAATTCCTGTCCCTGCCTACCCTATGCTTTTTCCAGTCTATATTAGGGTCTCAATTGAAGTCTCATTGCTACTCTATTTTTGTTACACACCGTTGAAATTTTCCAACAAATTTACTTATCTGTCTCCTTCTCACGGTTTGGAAGTCTATAAAAAAACTACCAATAATGTAACAGCTCCCCCTCTGTTCCTTAACTCAAGCCAAATAGATTCAGTCCTCGAACCATCTTGTATATCCTTTCCATATAGAACAGTAACATCATCCTTAATCAATATGCCCATGCCCCCTCCTCTTTTTCCTTCGCTATCACTCCTGAATACTTGGTAACCAGGAATATTAGGAACCCATTCCTGCCTTGTTTGGGCCATGTCTCTGTTAATGCAACCACATCATAATCCCATGTGGCAACTTGTGCCTGCAACTCACCAGCTTATTAGTTGCACTGTGGACATTGACGGACATACAATTTAATACCTTCTTTGTCATTTTTGGTATTTTCCTCAATCTGGCCTCTGCAATTTTGGGGATATCCTTTCTGCTACTTTCTGATTCCCCTCCCTCTGCCAAATTAGTTGAAACCTTCCCAACAGTGCTAGTTAACCTCTCAGCAAGCACATTGGTCCCAACTCTGTTCATGTGCAACCCGTCCATCTTGTACTGGCGCCCTTTCCCCTTGTATCTGTCCCAATGCTCCAAGAATCTGAAACCCTTGCTCCTGCACCACTTCTCCAGCCATGCATACCTGAACTATCTTCCTGTTTCTAAACTCACTAGCACGTGACACTGGGAGTCATAATCATAATTATAGGCAGTCCCTCGGAATCGAGGAAGACTTGCTTCCACTCTTAAAATGAGTTCTTAGGTGGGTGAACAGTCCAATACGAGAACCACAGTCCCTGTCACAGGTGGGACAGATAGTCATTGAGGGAAAGGGAAGGTGGGACAGGTTTGCCGCACGCTCCTTCTGCTGCCTGCGCTTGATTTCTGCATGCTCTCGGCGATGAGACTCGAGGTGCTCAGCGCCCTCCCGGATGCACTTCCTCCACTTAGGATGGTCTTTGGCCAGGGACTCCCGGGTGTCAGTGGGGATGTCGTACTTTATCAGGGAGGCTTTGAGGGTGTCCCTGTAACATTTCCTCTGCCCACCTTTGGCTCATTTTCCGTGAAAGAGTTCTGAGTAGAGCGCTTGCTTTGGGAGTCTCGTGTCTGGCATGCGAACTATGTGGCCTGCCCAGCGGAGCTGATAAAGTGTGGTCAGTGCTTCGATGCTGGGAATGTTGGCCTGGTCGAGGACACTAATGTTGGTGCGCCTGTCTTCCCATGGGATTTGTAGGATCTTGCGGAGACATGATTGGTGGTATTTCTCCAGCGACTTGAGGTGTCTACTGTACATGATCCATGTCTCTGAGCCATACAGGAGGGCAGGTATTACTAAAGCCCTGTAACCTAAAATGACTACCTTTGAGGTCCTGTTTTAATCATTTTCCTGACTCACGAAACTCTGCCTGAAGGATCGCCACATGTTTTTTTAACCTATGTCATTGGTTCAAACATGGACCATAACTCCTGGCTGTTCTCCTTGTAGAATGTCCTGCATCCGCTCGGTGATATTCTTCACCCTGCACCAGGGAGGCAACATACCATTCCGGAATCACATTTGCGGTTACAGAAATGCCCCTAACTATTGTGTTATGTATTGATGCTTGGGGTCACTAGACACCAGGGGCCACCACTCTCGGAGGTCATCGGGCTGTACATGCGTGTGCGCTGGCCCTGTTATATAAGAGCGAGTACCATATCATGTACGCACTTTTGAGCGCGAATAAAGTTGAAGGAGGCTTGCACCTGAGTGAGCTTACAGTAACAAGTCTTTCGAGTCATTATATACATTACATATTGAATCCCCGATGACCACTGCATTTCTACCCTTTCTTTTTTTCCTGTGTGCAGTCAAACCTCTATCGGTTATGGGGGTTTGATTCTTACTGCATTCCCCCAAGGAGTTGTCACTCTCCCTGGTATTGAAAACTAAAAACCCGTTAGTGAGTGCCATTGGCTTGGTGGATTCCTACACTACTTCCTACTCTTTCTGGTGGTCACACACTCCCCCATCTCCTGCACCTTCTGTGGCAGTGGGGCGATTACCTCCTGGAACATATGATCCAGGAAACTCTCAGACTCCGGACCCACTGTATGGCCGCCAGCCATTCCTCCAGCTCTGAAACTCGGGCACAAACCTTCCTTTTTGTTCTTTCCTCCCCTCCCTGCCTTTCCCTGCCTCTGTACTTGATTAAAACCTGTTACATCTCTAATTTTTTGCCAGTTCTGATGAAAGGTCATCGACCTGAAATGTTAACTCTGCTTTCTCTCTCTCCACAGTTGTTGCCTGACCTGCTGAGTATTCCCATCATTTTCTGCTTTTATTTCGGATTACCAGCTTCCGCAGTATTTTGCTTTTGTAGAAGAAAAAGTTTTGTTGTTCAATTGCTCACCTTAAGCCTCCAGATTTGAGGGCCTGGTCTTCGAACATTCTTTTCCTCAGGCGGCCGAAGGCTGCACTGGTGCACTGGAGGCGGTGTTGAATCTCGTCGTCAATGTCTGCTCTTGTTGATAAGAGGCTCCCGAGGTATGGGAAATGGTCCGGGACACCCTCAAAGCCTCACTGATAAAGTGCAACATCCCCACTGACATTTGGGAGTCCCTGGCCAAAGACCACCCTAAGTGGAGGAAGCGCATCCGGGAGGGCGCTGAGCATCTGGAGTCTCATCGTGAAAGCATGCAGAAATCAAGCTCAGGCAGCGGAAGGAGTGTACAGCAAACCAGTCCCACCCACCCTTTCCTTCAACGACTATCTGTCCCACCTGTGACAGGGACTGTGGTTCTCGTATTGGACTGTTCAGTCATCTAAGGACTCATTTTAAGAGTGGGAGCAAGTCTTCCTCGATTCCGAGGGGCTGTCTATGATGATGATTAAGCTTCCAACCTCTCTCAATTACAACCTTTCTTGTCTTTCTCGAAATACACTGTTCTAGAAATACTTCCTATTCCCTACATTTCCAATGTTTTCAAATCAGGATTCTCATTATCTCCTACTGTAACCCAGGGCTTTAAGCTGTGGTCCTCCTATCTTCCTCCTACAATCTTCAGGCTTTTAAAACCCAAGCTTGCCATCACCTAGCCACTATTTTCCGAATTCATCTTCTCGTTTATTTTTTTTCACTTTGCTGGTGCGCTGCCTTGGTTTCTCAATAAAAAAATAGAACAAATATTTACATTTAGGATCAAGTTTAAGAAAAGTAATTGGGGCAAGTGTTCCTCTTTTGCACTTGGGTGTAAATATTCACCCGTACAGAGTGAATAAGAAAAATCAAACATATACGATCACATTGTAAATGGATGGACAATTGGGCAGTTTCTATTACTTGCGACCCTCGGAACTTGGTTTTCGTCTGTGCACTCTGCCTGGGCAAATATTTATACCCAAATGTAAAACAAGAACAAATGTCCTATATTTTCTACAAAAGGTGCTTTCCACTGTAAATATTTTCATATAAATACACTAGATAAAGAATTTCTAGAACTCTATATTATCTGTGACTACAATCGAGATAATCATTTCTGTTATAAAATATAAAGTCACACAATTTATCTGCAGTCTAAAAGCTTTGTAAATAAAAATGTGATATCATTTGCTTTTATTTAATCCAGTTTACAATAATCCACAACAGCTTGTTCTTATACCCGCAATTCTGATTGAACTCCAGTGCTATTAAAGTAACAAATGGCTCTTTCTGCTCTTATATGTCTATGCAATCTGTCCATCTAATTGTAATCACAACTAAAGTAATATATCACACTCAAATAGAAATATTTGTATTTACAATTTTAAAAAGCAAAATCAACATTGTGAATTGTTAAAGGGCTCAAGGAGAATTTTCTACTGATGTACTTTCAATCTATATTCTGAAATGCCTTTGTCATTTGGATGTTATTTATTCATTCTCAGGATCAGCCGCGGTATTTATTACCCAACACTCGATTCGACCGAGTGACTTGCTATGTCACTTCTATCTGCCACAAAAAATCTGCAAAAGGACATAGGCAGGCTAAGTGAGTGGGCAAAAATTTGGCAGATGGAGTATAATGTTGAAAAGTGTGAGGTCATGCACTTTGGCAGAAAAAAACCAAAGAGCAAGTTATTATTTAAATGGAGAAAGATTGCAAAGTGCTGCAGTACAGCAGGACCTGGGGGTACTTGTGCATGAAACAAAAAAGTGAGTATGCAGGTACAGCAAGTGATCAGAAAGGCCAATGGAATCTTGGTCTTTATTGCAAAGGGAATGGTGTATTAAAAACAGGGAAATCTTGCTACAGGTATGCAGGGTATTGGTGAGGCCACACCTAGAATACTGCATGCAGTTTTGGTTTCCATATTTATGAAAGGATATACTTGCTTTGAAGGCAGATCAGAGCAGGTTCACTCGGTTGATTCTGGAGATGAGGGGATTGACTTAAGAGGAAAGGTTGAGTACGTTGGGCCTCTACTCATTGGAATTCAGAAGAATGAGAGGTGGTCTTATCGAAACATATAAGATTATGAGGGGGCTTGACAAGGTGGATGCAGAGAGAATGTTTCCACTGATGGGGGAGACTAGAACCAGAGGGCTTAATCTTAGAATAAGGGGCCGCCCATTTAAAACTGAGATGAGGAGAAATTTCTTCTCTCAGAGGGTTGTAAATCTGTGGAATTCACTGCCTCAGAGAGCTGTGGAAGCTGGGACATTGAATAAATTTAAGACAGAGATAGACAGTTTCTTAAACGATAAGGGAATAAGGGGTTATGGAGAGCGGGCAGGGAAGTGGAGCTGAGTCCATGATCGGATCAGCCATGATCGTATTAAATGGCGGAGCAGGCTCGAGGGGCCGTATGGCCTACTCCTGCTCCTATTTCTTATGTTCTTATGTTCTATGCAGTTAAGAGCCAACCATTGCTAAATCCTTAAATCTGTGTCCTTCTGTCGCTGGAAACAGTTCCTCCTTATTTACTCTATCAAAACCACTCATAATTTTGAATGCCTTGAAGGGACAACTTAGATTTAAATAAATAAAACCAACATGGCGCAATTCACATTTAGGCCCAGAAATTCCGGTTGAAGTCTTCCCAAAGACCAACACCTCCGACACGAATTTTCTCTACAAATGTACTTGGTGGTCCCGGAGACGCCTTAGATTTCGGTCAGAGGCCTTTTCCTGCGCTTCGCAGCGCGTCCACATCTTCGAGATACGGACGGAGAGGCTGGAGTCACGTGGGCCTGGACAGCCAATCACGGTGCAGTATTCTCATGGATAGTAATGGGAGCTCCGATTTTACGAGTTCCCATTACTATCAACGAGAATAACCCCCAAAAACACCCAAACACAACATAATAAAAAAAACACACACATATTTTTAATTAACTGAAATTAAAGTTAATTAAATGTTTTAGAAAAAAAACATTTTTGGGGATTTTTTTTTGATGTGTTTTAAGAGGGTTTAAAATAAACTTACCTTAGTGGACAGGGTTTTTACTATAAAAATGTGTGCAGGGTATTTAAATGTTATTTTTATATGTTTTAAAACTCTTACGCTGGTAAAAGTAAGCTGTGCGCCTGCTTTTACCAGGTGTAAGAGTTTGAAGAACATTCGCTGGGCAAGAGATGGGTAAATAGCCCAATCTCTCCTGCATGGATGTCCTTCTCCCGGGGATGCAGATCTTGACAGATCGGAAAAGCCGGTTTTTGGCGCTTGCGCTTTGCGCGGCAAAAAACGGCTTTTGCGATGCCTCGCCGGGTTTGTACGTATTCCGTACGGACCCAGCGAGGCCGGGATTTCAGGGCCAACATATCTGATTGCCAATATGCATTCTTATAGGAGGAAATAAAACATTCCAGGATTCCATTATTTCAACAAAAACATTTTTCTATAGTAAAAGGAAAGTCAGAAAGCACATCTTGCACTTTAGCCTGACATTGCATTCTGAAAAAATGAAAGCTATTGTGAAGTTGAAGTCTATGGGGGGGAAACTGACCCTTCTTTAGGGCCCATTACCGCCTCTAATGGGGCGCTAAGGTCTTTCTACCCAGGGGCAGGCGGTGGGGCCGACCCATCCGGAGCGGGTGACCGCCCGGTATTTCCGACCGCCCGGTGGTGACCCCTTTCTCACCCCGCGGGGGAAATTGCCCCACGGGAGTGCGGCGGCCACACCTGAGACCTTCGAGCGGCCGGTGGCTGGGCGGTGCGGCGCCCTTAAAGTGGAGGGCGCACTGCCGCAGCCACCATTTTGTTTTAATTGTCAGCCGACTCCCGAGTCGGTCCAACAATGGCGGCCGCTGGCCCGGCCGAACCCCTTCCTGATGACCTTGCGGGCTCCACATTTGCCTCGCAGCGTCCCTCCCCTTTAAGTGAAGGGGGGGGGGGGGGTACGTTGCAATGCAGCAGTGCATGTCCGTATCACACTGATTTCATCACTGCCGTGACGGTGATGGGCGTCTCCCCGCTCGCGACGCAAACCCACCGCTACACCACTGCAAACCCACCACTACACCACTGCAAACCCACCACTACACCACTGCAAACCCACCACTACACCACTGCAAACCCGCCCCTACACCACTGCAAACCTGCACCTACACCACTGCAAACCCACCACTACACCACTGCAAACCCGCCCCTACACCACTGCAAACCTGCACCTACACCACTGCAAACCCACCCTACACCACTGCAAACCCACCCCTACACCACTGCAAACCCACCCCTACACCACTGCAAACCCGCCCCTACACCACTGCAAACCCACTCCTACACCACTGCAAACCCACCCTACACCACCGCAAACCCACCCTACACCACTGCAAACCCGCCCCTACACCACTGCAAACCTGCACCTACACCACTGCAAACCCACTCCTACACCACTGCAAACCCACTCCTACACCACTGCAAACCTGCACCTACACCACTGCAAACCCACCCCTACACCACTGCAAACCCGCCCCTACACCACTGCAAACCCACCCCTACACCACTGCAAACCCACCCCTACACCACTGCAAACCCACCCTACACCACTGCAAACCCACCCCTACACCACTGCAAACCCACCTCTACACCACTGCAAACCCACCTCTACACCACTGCAAACCCACCCTACACCACTGCAAACCCACCCCTACACCACTGCAAAATCCACCCTACACCACTGCAAACCCACCCCTACACCACTGCAAAATCCACCCTACACCACTGCAAACCCGCCCCTACACCACTGCAAACCCACCTCTACACCACTGCAAACCTGCCCCTACACCACTGCAAATCTGCACCTACACCACTGCAAACCTGCACCTACACCACTGCAAACCCACCCCTACACCACTGCAAACCCGCCCCTACACCACTGCAAACCTGCACCTACTCCACTGCAAACCCACCCCTACACCACTGCAAACCCGCCCCTACACCACTGCAAACCCACCCCTACACCACTGCAAACCTGCACCTACACCACTGCAAACCCACCCCTACACCACTGCAAACCCACCCCTACACCACTGCAAACCCACTCCTACACCACTGCAAACCTGCACCTACACCACTGCAAACCCACTCCTACACCACTGCAAACCCACCCCTACACCACTGCAAACCCACCCTACACCACTGCAAACCTGCACCTACACCACTGCAAACCCACCCCTACACCACTGCAAACCCACCCTACACCACCGCAAACCCACCCTACACCACTGCAAACCCGCCCCTACACCACTGCAAACCCACCCCTACACCACTGCAAACCTGCACCTACACCACTGCAAACCCGCCCCCACACCACTGCAAACTCACCCCTACACCACTGCAAACCTGTCCCTACACCACTGCAAACCCACCCCTACACCACTGCAAACCCACCCTACACCACTGCAAACCCACCCCTACACCACTGCAAACCTGCACCTACACCACTGCAAACCCACCCCTACACCACTGCACACCCACCCCCACACCACTGCAAACCCACCCCTACACCACTGCAAACCCACCCCTACACCACTGCAAACCCACCCCCACACCACTGCAAACCCGTCCCTACCCCACTGCAAACCCGCCCCTACACCACTGCAAACCCACCCCTACACCACTGCAAACTCGCCCCTACACCACTGCAAACCCACCCCTACACCACTGCAAACCCACCCCTACACCACTGCAAACCCACCCCCACACCACTGCAAACCCACCCCTACACCACTGCAAACCCACCCCTACACCACTGCAAACAGCACCCCAAAGTGCTGGGAAGCGGTGTCAGAGTTAAATCTACATTAACGACTTGGAGGAAGGGACTGAGTGTAATGTAGCCAAGTTTGCTGACAATACAAAGATGGGAGGAAAAGCAATGTGTGAGGAGGTCACACAAAATCTGCAAAAGGACATAGACAGGCTAAGTGAGTGGGCAAAAATTTGGCAGATGGAGTATAATGTTGGAAAGTGTGAGGTCATGCACTATGGCAGAAAAAAATCAAAGAGCAAGTTATTATTTAAATGGTGAAAAATTGCAAAGTGCAGCAGTACAGCAGGACCTGGGGGTACTTGTGCATGAAATACAAAAGGATAGTATGCAGGTACAGCAAGTGATCAGGAAGGCCAATGGAATCTTGGCCTTTATTGCAAAAGGGATGGAATATAAAATCAGGGAAGTCTTGCTACAGTTATACAGGGTATTGGTGAGGCCACACCTGGAATACTGCGTGCAGTTTTGGTTTCCATATTTACGAAAGGATATACTTGCTTTGGAGGCAGTTCAGAGAAGGTTCACTAGGTTGATTCTGGAGATGAGGAACAGTTGAGTAGGTTGGGCCTCTACTCATTGGAGTTCAGAGGGATGCGAGGTGGTCTTATCGAAACGTATAAGATTATGAGGGGGCTTGACAAGGTGGATGCAGAGAGGATGTTTCCACTGATGGGGGAGACTAGAACTAGAGGGCATAATCTTAGAATAAGGGGCCACCCATTTAAAACAGAGATGAAGAGGAATTTCTTCTCTCAGAGGGTTGTAAATCTGTGGAATTCACTGCCTCAGAGAGTTGTGGAAGCTGGGACATTGAATAAATTTAAGACAGTTAAAGATTTAAGATAGAGATAGACAGTTTCTTAACCGATAAGGGGTTAAGGTGTTATGGGGAGCGGGCCGGAATTGGAACTGAGTCCATGATCGGATCAGCCATGATCGTATTAAATGGCGGAGCAGGCTCAAGGGGCCGAATGGCCTACTCCTGCTCCTATTTCTTATGTTCTTATGTAAGAGCTGAATTTTCTGGCTCTTTCCTCTGACTCCTGCCGGGCGGTAAATTTCCTGATAATTCGAATTGGCCTCACCAATTTCCCGCTGAGGGTAATTTCAAGCCCTATAACTTTTGGAAACATGAGTAGTCTTTAAATTATACTGACTTTAAAATGTCAATGCACAGTTATAAGTTTCTACATTAGCATCAGCTGGGCCCAGTTGGTGGTGCTCGTGCCTCTGAGCCAGATGGTCATGGGTTCAAGCCCAAATCCAGTTCTTGAGCACTTAACACAAGGTTGCACCCCTGATGATGCAGCACCGAGGGAGTGCTGCATTGTTGGAGGTACCGTCCTTTGAAGGAGATTTTAATCTAAGGCCTTATCTCCCTATTCAGTTGAACATTAAAGGTCTTATGGCACTATTTTTGAAAATAAGCAATGCTGTTTCTTCAGTGTCCTGGCCAAAGTTCCACCTCCAATCAAAACCATCAACAACAGATTAACTAGTCCTTCCTTTGGTTGCTATTTGTGTGATCCTCTGACTCCTGCCGGGCGCTAAATTTTCTGATAATTCGAATTGGCCTCCCCAATTTCCCGCTGAGGGTAATTTTGGCTCCTATAACTTTTGGCTGCTGCTGTATTTGCCTAAATAACAACCGTGACTGCTTTTCAAAGTCATTAATGTGAAGAACTTTGGGTTGTTTTTGACAGATGAGATAAGGCACAGTCACCTAGAAATTGTACCGGAAACTGAGAGTACACCTGGAAACTGAGAGTACACCTGGAAACTGAGAGTACACTGGAAAGAGAGTACACCGGAAACTGAGAGTACACCTGGAAACTGAGAGTACACCTAAAGCACCTGGAAACCGAGAGTACACCTGGAAACCGAGAGTGCACCTGGAAACTGAGAGTGCACCTGGAAACTGAGAGTGCACCTGGAAACTGAGAGTACACTGGAAACAGAGTACACTGGAAACAGAGTACACTGGAAACTGAGAGTACACTGGAAACTGAGAGTACACCGGAAACTGAGAGTACACCTGGAAACTGAAAGTACACCAGAAACTGAGAGTACACCTGGAAACTGAGAGTACACCGGAAACTGAGAGTACACCTGGAAACCAAGAGTACACCTGGAAACTGAGAGTACACCAGAAACATAGTACACCGGAAACTGAGAGTACACCGGAGACCGAGAGTACACCGGAGACCGAGAGTACACCGTAAACTGAGAGTACACCAGAAACCGAGAGTACACCGTAAACTGAGAGTACACCAGAAACCGAGAGTACACCGGAAACCGAGAGTACATCGGAAACTGAGAGTACACCGGAAACTGAGAGTACACCGGAAACCGAGAGTACACCGGAAACCGAGAGTGCACTGGAAACTGAGAGTACACTGGAAACTGAGAGTACACCGGAAATCTAGAGTACACCGGGAACCGAGAGTACACCGGAAACCTGCCGGTAACAGAGCCAGCCAAGGCTAACGGCCGCACTACGAGAGACTGCAGGCAGCACCGGTATTTTGCCGCGGCCTGTTAATTAACACCAGCAGTGCGGGGAATTTGTGGTGTAAGGCGCTCTTTCCGGCGCTAAGCTCAGCAGGAGCCAACGGTCACGTCCGTTTCCCGCTTGCAGATAAGGAGAACGAGGAAGAGACGCGTGAACCTGGAGGCCATGTAAGGAACAGTTGCCGTATTTGCTACAAACATTTACCTGCCACCCGCTCACCAATCAATGTTACAGCATTGCATTCAGCTTCTGTGGAGAAAGCTCCCTCTTGTTCCAAGTGCATCGAAGTGACACCAGCAATGTTCCACAACCTATCTGTGAAAGTCATCTTTTAAATCAGCTCAGACTCATCCCGCAAAATGGCTACAGATGGAAAAAAGGTTCAGCAAATTGTTCATGCATTTGTGGAGACTCTCTCAACTGCGCCAGAGAAGTCTGTGATCAGGCTTCAGGTTATATGGGATCGGAGGAGAAGTGGGGAGGGTGTGAGAGTACAACGGGCCAAATTAATTATCAGAAATCTGTACCTCTCATTGTGTTGAAGGCAACACCATTCAGTGTTGTTGAAAAGGACTACAGCATCTTGTTTTTGACATTGAGCCAAGGTGGCCCATTCAATGCTTTTAATGACTCTCCCTTATCACTTTATCCACACATCTCATTCTAAAGGCATAGAGACTAAAACAAGCTCTTTATTTTAAATGCTTGTTTAAATTTTCATGTAGCAGGAAGAAAAGGATACAGGACCGGAACGATCAAATCCAGCACTTTGTAGTTTTTGAAATCTGTTATGCTGTCGTCAGAATTTCATTGATATGCTGTGGTCACTTTAATCATTGGGTTCGGAAGGTCTGACGACTGGGGGCTTTTTACTGTTGACAGAGTACTTGCGTCTGATAACCTAAACAATTTGAATTCACACTTCAGATTTCAGAAATCAAGGCGGGGATTTGGCCAACCGAGGCGGGTTCGATGCGGGCGGCATTGGTGCAGGGTGGGAAATCCGCTGCGGAGTGCAGCCCGCCCTCTCCCTTCAATCTTCCGTGGCTGGCGCTTGCTAAGCCCGTCCTGCGGCTTTCCCAGCCAATTAACTGGAAGCAGGTCTGACGGGACCCTTCCCAACTTTTTTTTGACAGTTCTTCTGTCGGTGTTTTTCACCACTGAGCTACTGCAACCACTAACAATGACTGCACAGAGGGCTGCACCCAGGCTCTCCCATGACTCTCTCCATATGCTTAAGGAGGGAGTTGCAGCACGCAGGTTCTCTTCCCTTCCCATGGGCGGAAGGGACCTGTGCAGGACATCAACGCAGCCTGGTTGCACATTGCACAGGAGGGCACAAGCAGGGATGTGGTCAGGAGGAGCTGGCTGCAGTGGCGCAAACCGTTCAATGATCTCAGTGGATCACAAAAGGTTACTGTAAAGCCACACTCAACCTCATCCTGCTGTGCCACTCATCACATCCCCGTCACTCTGCCTTCCCCACCCTACTCCTGCACATCCTTACTCACACCAACTTACCTTGCACCTCCACCCATCCCTCTCTATATTATCACTTCCCCATCTCACTAGCCACCCCTCACTCTCACCCTCATTCTTGTCCAATCATACCAACTAACAACAGACAAGGGTAGGCACTTGGATCTTTTAGCCAATGTTCATGTATTGTTAATGTTAACGCGTTGTCAAACATTCGTTACCCCCACAATGGTGATGAGTGTGGAAGGAATGGGTCGGACATTGCAGGGGTTCTTTATGGTGTTGGTGTGGGGTGGTGCCAAACTGGTGGCAGCCAGGGTGCACAGTGTCAAGTGAAGTAAATCTGGCCATGGTTAGGCCATCCCTGGCCTCCCGGGCAGCAATGTGCTCGGGTGCTGATGCCCTGTGTACTGTGCAGCATCAGGTGATTGCAGAGAAGGTTGATGTCGTTGTTGGTGATGCTGGTGTGTACGGTGATGTTGGTGTTGGGGCTGATCGTGGTGGGATTCTGAGGACCAAGGTGAGAGTTTTTCAAGGGCACCGATGCTGCTGGAATAGACGGCAGGTGAGGTTGAGATGACAGAAGCGATCTGTCAATGGTGAGAAAGGTTACTTGAAGGAGGTGACAGTGAATAGAGAGTTCACTGCAGACACGTCCAAACTGCATATAGTTCAAATGTCTCTTCCAAAGGCTGAAAAGCTTCAGCTTCTGACACTGGAGAGTGAACAGCTGTGAAATGGTAGCTTTTATACCACTTCTGCAGCTGTCAAATAGCCAAAGCAAGAGAGAGTCACTGAGAATCTGACATACTGACCTGGCGTGAAACCTGAGGGACGGCAAGCTCATCAAAAAATTGGTAAAATGTTGAGTGCCTGGTTAAAATCCTTTTAAAATTGTAAGTGCCTGCTTTTAAGCCTCTTAACAAGCATATAAGTACAGGTTGAATCTCTCTTATCCGGCACCCTTGGGACCTGGCCTGTGCCGGAGAAGGGATTTTGCCGGATGAGGGGAGGTCACATTAAATTGGACGGTGCAGGTACTGAGCAAGGGGATATCGGGGCTGGGAGTGCGGCAGAGCAATCATGGGTGGGAGCGGTAGATCGCGGGGTCAGGTCAGCGATTGCGGGCGTCGGCAGTGAGGAAGGACTTCAGTTTGTTCATGTCGGAGTTCTGTGCATGCGCCACCTGGTGGCTGGGAATGGTGCCGGATGAGGGGTGGTGGCGGATAATGGAGTCTTGGATAAGGGAAGTTCAGCCTGTATATTTTATGATGTTAATTACCTATCCCCGCCGCTTGCTATCGGGTCTGCTATCCAAACGCAGATCTGACAGGTCAGAAACTCACACGGAGGCGGGTTCAGAGCGGGATCCTGACCCGCTGTCACTCAAGTGGTATAAAAGCTACCATTTCACAGCTGTTCACTCTCCAGTGTCAGAAGCTGAAGCTTTTCAGGCTTTGGAAGAGACATTTGAACTATATGCAGTTTGGACGTGTCTTCAGTGAACTCTCTCTATTCACTCAAGGCCATTTTGACCGCGGGCCCACCTCCAAAACCACCCTCGTAGGGCTGGGAAGATTCCTGCCCAAAACTCCGAACATCCATATGTGATTCCTAATCTAAACTTCAAAGCTCACTCTTCTAGTTACTCAGGAGAAATCACCTTCCAAATTCTGCATCTTCCCACTCGTTACATTCAGTACTACAATATTAGCCACGACAGTTTCACATGAGCAAACTACCAAGAAGAAAATTAAACTTTACCTTCAAATCTCAAGGGTTAGCTCTCAAGCCCTAGGCTTGTGATGAATGTAAACACTACTATGTGGAGCTAATAGTCCTGGCTGGCTTGCATTTGTCACTTGAAGCATCCTCATGGCCGTTTATGCTGCTGAAATGCTTTTATTGGTTGCACACGTGAACGTGGAGAGGTTGGCAAGTGGAGTGGCAAGATCCATTCTCGAACGAGGATGACTTGCTTCCACACCAAAAGGATGAGTTCACAGATGTTTCAATGAAGGACCCGATGTTCCAGTCCTGAACTCCAGGGATGGAAGATGCCAGTATGTGGATTTTTTTAACGTGTGGTGACTGTTGCACATCAGCCACCACACGGGCCTGAGCGAGCTAGGCCTTTATCCAGTGGCAAGGGTAAACCAGGATGACTGGAGGCCTGCTCTGCTGCACGGACCTAGTGCGCGCACATATCGCAGTGTGGGCTGGGCCCGTGCTGCCCCTGGGCCCTCGGCTCTTCTGGGCCCCGTACCCTCATTCGCCGCACCTCCGCCATGACCGTCCCGCTCCTCCGCTGTGCCTGGGCCCCGCCGATGTTCCAGCCCACCCTCTAACTGGCGACCTGGGCCTTGATGACGTCACCCAGTTGCCCACCTCAAAGTTGTCGCACACTTGGGACAACTCGCGCTGGAAGAGGCAACAATAGCGCGGCTGACCTGACGAAAATGGCGGTCACGGCGGGACCCGCCGGCAGTGGGCGGAAGTGCAGCGGCCGCCATTTTATCCCCAAATGGGCCTTAATGGCCAGTGGTAAGACCGTGAATTTCTAGGCCATTATACCTATAAATCTTTCTAAATGGTCATTATAAATTCAGTGAACTATTTGAATACAACAACAATAACAACGTTATATCATGCCTTTAACGTAGTAAAATGTGCCAAGGTAAAGATTGACACCAATTCAAAGGAGACATTAGGTCCGGTGACCAAAAGCTTGGTCAGAGAGGTAGGTTTTAAGGAGTGTTTTACAGGAGGAGAGAGGCAGATAGAGTTAGAGAGGGAGCTTCGGGCCTAGACACCTGAAGGCATGGCCACCAAAGGTGTGGTGAAGGAAGTGGGGGATGGACTAGAGACCAGAGTTGGAAGAATGCAGAGCTCTTGAAGGGTTGTACAGCTGGAGGAAGTTACAGAGACAGGGAGGGGCGAGGCCATGGAGGGATTTGAAAACAAGGCTGAAAATTTTTTAATCGAGGCTTTCCGGGATTAGGAACCAATGTAGGTCAGCGAGTATAGGGGCGATGGGTGACTAGGACTTGGTCTGAGTTAGGAGACAGGCAGCAGAGCTTTGGAAGAACTTCGCTTTATAAAGGATGGAAGATGGATGCTGGCCAGAAGAGCATTGCAATAGTCGAGTCTATAAATGTGTCAGTAAATCAACTTTCCTCTGTTCTTTATTTATAGCAAACTAGCAAATATGTTTTCTCATATTTGTGTTAATTTTACTATAGTTAAAATAGTCAACAGGAAATATTTTCTCCAGACTAGAATCTTACACAAATAATACCAGGTTACATTATTAAAGGATATTTTAAAAATACTAAATTAATCACAGTAAGAACATAAGAACATAAGAAATAGGAGCAGGAGTCGGCCATACGGCCCCTCGGACCTGCTCCGCCATTTTATACGATCTTAGCTGATCCGATCATGGACTCAGGTCTACTTCCCCGCCCGCTCCCCATAACCTCTTAATTCCTTATCGGTTAAGAAACTGTCTATCTTTGTCTTAAATTTATTCAATGTCCCGGCTTCCACAGCTCTCTGAGGCAGCGAATTCCACAGATTTACAACCCTCTGAGAGAAGAAATTCTCCTCATCTCAGTTTTAAATGGGCGCTTGCTTGCTACAACAAGAATCTCAAAAACCAACGATTTGAAATTCCATGTTTATACCAATTGGTGATTATTTTGCAGCTTCAAAAATATATTGTTTCGTTAGTGTATGTGAAGACACTGCACATCACTGCTCACTAACCTTAGTGATCACTACATCATCGTTGGTCAACAATTATCAGAGTTTCTGTCACTGTCCTTTACACTTATTTATTCATTGTGCATGATGACAATTCTTTTAAGTACAAGTTGAGTATTGTACTTAGTTGAAAAGATATTATCACAGTATAAACCGCTGATAATGAAATCACTGTAGCTAGAGACATCACTGTTTTAGATGCAATGATTGTTAAACAAGGATTACTTTATTTTTCATAATTCGACAGCACTTTGCTGCTGTCTCTAACCCACTCATCTAATGCTGCTGCACCCATCTGTATCTGTATGGTCTGGAGAAAGTTACACGTGGTATGGTCACCAGCTTATGCAAATTAAATATACAAACCAGTCACTGCAGCTTTATACATGCTTTAGAGGGGGAAATCTGGCATCTCTAAGTATTTGAGAGCAACAATATTATATTGGACATGAAAGCACCTTTGGAATATGTCAGTTGGCATTTAATAGGTGATATTTTTTCTTAACTATTTTTGTTATACGGATTTTTCCTTGGTAAAACAGTAGGAAAATGTTTGCACATGGCAATAACTTCACGATAAAGGATTTCCTGTTATGTAAATGGATTATAAGTGGTTCCTACTACACAACACTTAGTCAACTCTTGCTGTCTGTTCCATTAATCAGGCAGATAAAATAGATTTGCCAACATGGATATTTTAATCTTAAACACTGATATTTTACAACCTGAATGTTTTATTTGGAGATTAGTGACATAAAGAATCATAAGATAGAGCTCGAAGTTAGCATTTAGAAACATAGCAGCCATCATTGCTTTTCTACCAACATTACTGTAGAGTGCAGAGTAAGAATTTCTGCCTGTTCTTGTTTTAATGCAACTTAATCCATTTACTGCAGAAGTTGCTGGCTAGAATTAATACATTTCTTTCAAAAATGCTTTGAGTGAGACAATGGGTAGCTTTCAATGCTGCATAATTTAGACATCAGCACGGCAAGAAACCAAACCAAACTATTTAAAACATACATTATAGATTATTTCCAAACAGTGCTGTATATGGCTGTTACGTTCCTTTATTACTTACATGTTGCATTCCAGGATCATTTGCAAGACAATATTTAAGGACCCTGTACCAAAAGGAATTGCTTTCCTGCAATCAGGAAATTCTAGTTTGCTCATTCTTTACAAACTGGTATTATGCCTCCTATAACAACCTCCATACTTGCCACGAATTTCACAATACATATAGGGGTAAATTTCACAATACAACATTACCAGCACAGAGCTTTAAATCGGGCTTACTAACATCTGCACCCAAATCCCCAATCAAGTTCTGTACTACAAATGCTCATTTACCCCATAATTTGAACACTCTCACAAGTGAGAGACACTTATTGAAAGATGTTGCTGTTAGGATTGTTTCAAACCAACACATATTTTGCTGGCTACACAGGGCCAGGCACCTCTGAGCGGTAGCAGCTGTGGATTCAGATCTCACAGGTCCTGCTTATAAATGATCTTGCTTTCCGAACACGATCACCTACAGAAGTCACTTGTCCCTATGGGAATCCCAATGCAAGCTGTGAAGAAATCCATCCATAGATCTGCTGTCGTGGAGATCCTGTACTGCACACTGCTATGATGTGCCTGACAACACCAATGACATCTGTTGTGGTACCTCAGTGACACACATCATAGGCACATCTCTCTGAATGCTCTAATTGAGCCATTGAGGCATTCAGGTTCTAATACACAATCTTGATTGACTTAATGTCACTTAGAGAATGTTTACACAGTGTTGATCATCATCATCATCATAGGCAGTCCCTCGGAATCGAGGCAGACTTGCTTCCACTCTTAAAATGATGACTGAACAGTCCAATACAAGAACCACAGTCCCTGTCACAGGTGGGACAGATAGTCGTTGAGGGTAAGGGAGGGTGGGACTGGTTTGCCGCACGCTCCTTCCGCTGCCTGCGCTTGGTTTCTGCATGCTCTCGGCGATGAGACTCGAGGTGCTCAGCGCCCTCCCGGATGCACTTCCTCCACTTAGGGCGGGCTTTGGCCAGGGACTCCCAGGTGTCAGTGGGGATGTTGCACTTTTTCAGAGAGGCTCCCAGTATTGATCACAGATCTCTTAGATGCCCATTATTCTACTCTCACATAATTCAGTGTTCATGTTGAGGAGACGCATACAATAGGTATTGAACAAGCAGTTGGCTCTCATGTTGACATCAAATCAGAGCTATCAAGCACCATTACACAAGTGACATTACAGTGCCACAAAACATTCAACTCATATCATTCATCATCAGAGACAGTCCCTCGAAACGAGGATGACTTGCTTCCACGCCAAAAAAGTATGAGTTCACAGGTGTTTCAATGAAGGACCTAATATTCCAGGTCCTGAACTACATCCTGAAGGGTGGAAGATGCCTGTGCGTGGATTTTTTTAACGTGTGGTGGCCGCCGCACACCAGGCACCACACGGGCTTGACAGACCTAGGTCTTGATCCAATGGCGAGGGTTATCCAAGATGACTGGAGACCTGCTCTGCTGCATGGACCTAATGTGCGCACACATCGCAGTGTGGGCTGGCCTGTGCTGCCCCTGGGCCCCTGGCCCTGAACTCCCGCCTCTCCCGGGCCTCAATCACATCCCTCTACAGTCTCTCGCCGCTCCTTCGCCCCAATCTCGCCGCTCCTGCTGTATCTGCCCACGCTCCAATCAGCGACTTGGACCTTGATGACGTCCCTCTTCGCTGCCGTCGCCCTCCTGCACCAGTTCGTGCTACTCTCTGAAGTAGTATGCCTCCACGCTGCTCCATATCACTAGAACAGTGCTGGATAAAGCTGACCAAGATACGGGGCCCACCAAGTCCACAGGAACAAGGTTGTATGTCACCAAAATCCCAAGAAGCTCCATTGAAGACCACCCAGTCAGCCAGCTCACCTACTTATTCCATTAGAAAATTCCTCAGGAACAGGCGAAGTGCGCCATGTTGAATATTTACACCAAAGGACAGCATCATGTTTACCAACTTCACTTCACCCGGTATTGCACAAAGAAATCCAATATATTACACAGTATTTATAGCACAGAAATAGGCCATTCAGTCCAACCAGCCTTATGCTCCACACGAGCCTCCTCCCACTCTACTTCATCTAACCCAATCAGCATATATCTCAATAATATATTGTACCGTGCTCAGTAGAAACCAGGAAAAGCTGTGACAGTGAAGCTAAGAGGCATTGGGATATAAGCCCTTCTGTAATCACACCTTTTTTAAGAGGCATCTGCTTAACTTAGTGGACGATCCTAGTTTTAACTGAGTGCCACACCAGTCTGCACAAAATGTTCTAGAACTGTTTTCTCATCTTCAGTTTTAACCTCTGATCAGCCATGGCTTATTGATGTTCTTCATCATCTTACAGAGAGAGGTGACATTGTAGATTGAACTGTGCAACATGCAGCATTCAGTACTCATTTTGGAAACTCTGTCAGGGTAGTACTCTAATGTCACATTTGATCGACTGGCTTGGTCATCTATAGCTTGGCTCAAGCAATAGCTCCCTCTCTGCACTAATTCAGTACAAAATAGAGGCTACATGGTCAGCTACCTCAGTACCCTCATATCTCACTGCCTTCCTTGCCCCAACACCCCAGTCCTCCCATATAAAATCACTATTTAATTGCAAGTTGTTGTTGCAATAACCACTGGATCAGTTCAAAATATCTGAACTGTACTTCAGATCATAATCATATTCTTAATGAGAATCCTTGTCCTCAGACAAGTCTTGTTTAATTGTATTCTGTTGCTGTACTTTGATGAACTAAAATTGTCACAGATCATAGCTGCAGTGGATTCTCAGGTTCTCCAATCAGCCAACCTTCCAATCTTATTTTTCTTTCAAAACTGAGCTCCCAGGAAAGTTGCATTAGTTTGTGTTGGTTATCACGTACAGGTTGAACCTCTCTTATCCAGGACTCCTTTCTCCGGCACCACCCCTCGTCCGGAACCATTCCCGGCCGCCGGGTGGCGCATGCGCAGAACGCAACCCGTCAAAATCCTACTCGCCAATAGAATCTTTCTCCTCAATCGGCTGCCTCCAACTCGTCGCCTGCTGGAACTCCTGCAACCACAGTCCTCGGGCCCGCTGCCCCTACCCACAGCGCTCCCTCCGGGGGGTCAGCCCGACTCTTCTGGGCCCGCCGACTCTTCTCAGCCCCCTGCACACTGATTGGCTGACTGACTGACTGTAGGTCCAGCCAATCGGCGCACACACACTTACCAGCACTTAAAGGCGCAGTCCAGCCTAACATGTGAGCTCCCCTCATCCGGCAAAATCCCTCGTTCGGGACAGGCCAGGTCCCGAGGGTGCTGGATAAGGCAGGTTCAACCTGTACTAGCTGGATGTTCATGGAATAAAATTTCTTTCTATCCACGTCTGCCACAGCATTGTGCACAGGGTCTTGAATGGCTTTATGGGTATTATAATTCCCTGCACTCTTGGGAAGGTGATAGTGCAGTAGAACTGACAAAAGCTACAACAATGTGTTATACAGAATTAATAAGACACACCTCTGCATTAACACACAGTTAGCATGTTAATTAGGGAAAATTTGACCTAATAATACCTAAATCCAAATTTTCTCATGATTATACAATATACAGCAATGTAATTTCCCCGTGCTATTACTTTTTTGCATATTAAACTACACTGTATGCTCCTTTAAAAAATAATCACAAATGATATATCATAAATGACAAATTAAGCTTTCCATACACAAAAACTAATAAGTTGCATGAATGATGAGCAGGGCGACTAGTTTACGGTGACTGAATATGCCAAAGTCTATTTTTATTACATTAGATTCCAGGATGTTTACCAATGCTTTGAGGATTGTGGCCTGTGATTCTTCACACTTGTCTAAGAAAACTGCAAGCCACTGGCCTTAATAATAAGTATTTCAAATTGATGAGAGACACAATTAGTTATAGTTTAAAAAAATATTCACACCAATTAAAAACAGTTGCATTCACTTCAAAAAGAGTGAACTGAATTCACAACAAACTTTTTTTCATATTTATATTTTCTTATTGCAAAAATACACATGTACATTTCTAGAAAATGAATGAACAAAACTCCAATGGTTGCAAACATTAATTGTGTAATTGTGGAGTGCAGTTTGTGGGTAGCTGAATGTCTCTTTAAGTAGTGCATGATAGTGCTTACAATGCATAGTGCTGCCATTATGCTGTTTTAAATATATACATTATTAGGCAACCACTCATACCACTCTGAAATATGATGTTTTTATTGTTTCTGTCCTATATTGCTATCTGATATATAGGTCACACCGACATATTTGTTCTATATATGTCACTTATAAAAATTTATATTTATAAGATTTACTGCAAAAACAAATGTGAATAAACTGTAACATATACTGAACTTGCCATATGTGAATAGTATAATAGTATTTGCTTGACTGTAAACATCGATATATATAGTGTATAGGCTTCTGAAAAATTTCCTTGTTCCTTCTTATACGAATTCTTCAAACATTAACGTTCTTTGAAAAGTATAAAGTAGTCAAAGGCAAATAATCTTTAAATTGTTCAATTAATGCAAATCTTGCTCAGAGCATAAATGTTACTTTTCCAATATATATCAATATTCAAAAGAAAACTGCTGTAAAATTTCCATTCATGATAACCCAACACTGTGGCAAATCACTTGTTTATCCAACAGGATCAAAATGCACACTTGCTCCCATATTATTTTCCTAGCTTTTGAAACTTTAAATACATATATAAATAGCGTGGATTAATAGCACACACTCGTTCTTTCATGCACCATTCAGCAGCATTTCTGTAACCTGGGTCAATGTGAAAACTTACCGTTACTGAACAAGGAGCAATTCTCTACGTGACTGTCATGGTTTTCTGGAAGGATTGATCCCTCTCTATCCATCGCAGACTCAGACATCTGCAAAAGCAGCAGTTAACCAAAAAACCCGCAGTGAGCTTCATTGGGTGTTAAATGCTAAGATTCCTTCACTTTATTAAACAGAACTAAAAGTTCATTTCCACACATATTTCCCATAACTTTTATTTCTATTTTCCAAAAGCTTTTGCTTTATGTCAAGAAATAAAATTGAGTTAATAGAAGCATCCAAGATACAATTGTTGATTGTAAGCTATATGGCAACTTTATGGGAGTTATTCTTAAGTGTATTTGTGAAAAATACGATCTTACTGTTTACAATACTGAATATTCCTCAATTCACTGTCAGAATCGTTATTTACATTTCCCTATTCATACACTCAACCCCAGGAGATGCAGAACATTAATGATAGCTGTCACTCACTGGCTGTCAACAAGAAAGCAAATATTGTGCTGTTTTGCCACTGGGATCTTCGACTGCATGGTTAAGATATCAAAGAATCATTCCAAAAAGTCAACAACTAACAGGACATTTTAAATCGGTAATTTTCGACTAAAAAAAATCTAATTTGCAAAAAAATAACAAAAGACAACCTCAGTATCTGGGCGCAGAACGCAGTGTGCCGCAGGCAAGCAGCGCCTTCAAACATTTGTCCCCGGCTACCCAGCCCTACCTGCCCGGCCCCCTCAGTCCAGCCAGCGATGTTCAGTGTCTGGGAGCCCCCACTCTCCTGCCCTGCTCGCTGGCGCCCGCAGCTCCCGAGTGCCGCCGGCAGCTCCCAGCATTGCGGGCCGGCGAATGCGCGCCGGCCGGGAGCGAACGGCGCAGGAGGGAGAGACAGAGAAGGGAGGGAAGAAGGAGGAGGGAGAGCTGGTGGCAGAGGGAGGAAGGGAGGAGGAGAGGTGGGGAGGGAGAGGGAAAGGGAGGCAGGAGAGATGGGAGGGGAGATGGGGAGGGAGGAGAGGAGAGAGGGAGAGCGGAGGAGGGAGGAGAGACGGGAGAGAAGGAGGGGGAGGAGGGGAGGGAGGAGAGGAGAGAGCGAGAGGGGAGGTGGGAGAGGAGGAGGGAGGGAAGGGAAGAGGTGGGAGGGGAAGTGGGGAGGGAGAGGGAGAGCGGAGGTGGGAGAGGAGGAGGGGAGATGGGGAAGGAGGGGAGGGAGGAGACGAGGAGGGGAGATGGGGAGGGAGAGGGAAGAGGAGAAATGGGAGAGGAGATGGGGAGATGGGGAGGGGAGGGAGGAGAGGAGAGAGGGAGAGCGGAGGTGGGAGAGGAGGAGGGGAGATGGGGAGGGAGAGGGAAGAGGAGAGATGGGAGGAAGGAGATGGGGAGGGAGGGAGGGAGGAAGAAGAGAGAGGGAGGGTGGATGAAGGGAGGGAGGAAAAGGGGAGACAGAGAGTGGATGAGGGGAGGGAGGAAGAGGATGTGGAAGGGAAAGGAGAGGGATAGTGAGAGGTGATGGGAAGGAGGAATAGCAGGAGGCTAGGAGGGAGAGAGGAGAAGTAGGGAGGGGGAAGGAGAGACGGGGGGGGGGGAAAGGAACAGAGAGAAAGGAGGAATGAGAGGGGAAGAGCAAGTGAGATGTGGTATCCAATGTGGGACTGGAACCTAGGAGGAGAGTGGGATCGAGGTACTGGATCTGGGACAGGGACACGGGGATGAAATCCAAGTAACAGAACTGAGACCAGGGCTGGAGACAGCATGGGGATCAGATAAAAGAGCTAGGACCAGGGGTAGAGCAGAGACTAGATAATGGGACTGTGATTGGGAGCCCGGAGTCCAGCTAAACAACCTGGGAAATGGATTGCCTTGGGTAACAGACCCAGTGCTGGGGGTTGGGTAACAGACTCAGTGCTGGGGATGGGTAACAGACCCAGTGTTGGGGGTTGGGTAACTGACCCAGTGCTGGGGGTTGGGTAATTGACCCAGTGCTGGGGGTTGGGTAACAGACCCAGTGCTGGGGGTTGGGTAACAGACCCAGTGCTGGGGTTGGGTAACTGACCCAGTGCTGGGGGTTGGGTAACTGACCCAGTGCTGGGGGTTGGGTAACAGACCCAGTGCTGGGGGTTGGGTAACAGACCCAGTGCTGGGGGTTGGGTAACAGACCCAGTGCTGGGGGTTGGGTAACAGACCCAGTGCTGGGGGTTGGGTAACAGACCCAGTGCTGGGGGTTGGGTAACTGACCCAGTGCTGGGGGTTGGGTAACTGACCCAGTGCTGGGGTTGGGTAAAGGACCAAGGATGAGAGTGGGCCAGGACAGCAGAGGACTGGGAGAAGCATAGTGCTTGGGTAATGGGACTGGGGCAGCGTGGAGATCAGGTAGCTAACCCAGGACCAAGGTGGGGGACTCAAGGCCGGAACTGAGGCTAATGAGGACTGCAGTACTCAAGTTCTGGATCAGAGCCAGCAGTAGGAGCATCGGGAATTAGAATCAGGTAAAGCCAGATCATCAAAAACTGAGACCGGTGTGCCTTCAAGAGAAAGAGAGCTGTGAAATCTGGGTCTCCAGATACTTCAGCCAAGAGAAGATGTCACTGGACCCTCCAAGTGATCACTTCCTCATCTTCCGCCCCCAGGTGCTCTTGCTCACTTGTGATCTATGTTTCACAACATGTACTTCTATCTGTCTCAGTCTCTAATGCGTCCCTAGATGAATGCCTTTTAGCTGGTGCCTGGAAGCACTGAGGCCTCATTCTTCATCTTCCTCCTCTACTCTCTCAGGCACATCTAGAAGAGGAAAATGAAGATTGATATGTCAATTTCAGTAAAAAGAGTGGCATGAAGGTTTCCTGACCTAGATTTGCTGACAGGTAATGCAAGTGATATTCGGATGAGAAGGAAGGGAACAGGGATGCCATTACAAAGCTGCAGTTAGCATCTGCCCTCCTGCTTTCTCTTCTCCAATTCTCAAGATGGCCTCCCTCTCCAACTAAAACGCTTTCTCCTCAGGATGAGAGGCCGAAGGTTAGGGGGCCCACCACCTGTCACCAATCTCTCTTTGTTATTATGGGCTGCCATCTCCTTTAAAAACAATGCACACAGTCAGAATGACCAACTTGCCATGAGATGCAGTAAAATAGATCGTAATGGAAGTGGTGACAGATGTTTACTACAAGCTATTTGATATATGAATGCCTGAATACAGGTGAGTGAAGCTAGACTCCCAAGTGAAGGCTACGCATGTAAGGAGCACCAAGCAGCCTCCAAGGCATTGATGCGAAGTAGTCAAGCACTTTACAATAGTGTGTTTGAACCAAGTCTCTAATGAGGTCTGGGGCTGAGAGTCCCGGCAGAATCCAAACTGGGCATCAATGAGCAGGTTATTGGTGAGGTTATTGTTAGCACTGTCGATGGACACCTTTCATTACTTTGCTGATGATTGAGAGTAGACTGATGGGGCAGTAATTGGCCGGATTGGATTTGTCCTGCTTTTTGTGGACAGGACATACCTTGGCAATTTTCCACATTGTCGGATAGATGCCAGTGTTGTAGCTGTACTGGAAAAGCTTGGCTAGCGGCGCGACTAGCTCTGGAGCACAAGCCTTCAGCACAACAGCCGGGATGTTGTCGGGATCCATAGCCTTTACTGTATCCAGTGCACTCGGCCATTTCTTGATATCACGTGGAGTGAATCGAATTGGCTGAAGACTGGCTTCTCTGATGGTGGGGACATCAAGAGAAGGCCAATATGGATCATCCATCGGCACTTCTGGTTGAAGATGGTTGCAAACGCTTCAGCCTTGTCTTTTGCACTCACGTGCTGGGCTCCATCTTCATTGAGGATGGGGAGGTTCATGGAGCCTCCTCCTCCCATTAGTTGTTTAATTGTCCACCACTATTCATCACTTTGATGTGGCAGAACTGCATAGCTTTGATCTGATTCGTTGATTGTGGCATCGTTTAGCTCTGTCTATAGCATGCTGCTTCCGCTGTTAGGCATGCATGTAGTCCTGTGTTGCAGCTTCCCCAGGTTGGCACCTCATTTTTAAGTACACCTGATGCTGCTCCTGGCATGCTCTTCTACACTCCTCATTGAACTAGGGTTGGTCCTCTGGTTTGATGGTAATGGTAGAGTGAGGGATATGCCGGGCCATGAGGTTACAGATTGTAGTGAAATACAATTCTGTTGCTGCTGATGGCCCACGGCGCCTCATGGATGCCCAGCTTTGAGCTGCGAGATCTGTTCTGAATCTATCCCATTTAGTGACACACAACACGATGGAGGGTGTCCTCAGTGTGAAGAGGGGTCTTCGTCTCCACAATGACTGTGCGATGATCACTGCTACCAATGCTGTCATGGACAGATGCATCAGCGACAGATAGATTGTTGAGGACGAGGTCAAGTAGGTTTTTTTCCTCGTGTTGGTTCTCTCACCATCTGTCACAGGCCTAGTCTGGCAGCTGTGTCCTTCAGGACTCGGCCAGCTTGGTCAGTAATGATGCGACCGAGTCACTCTTGGTGATGGACATTGAAGTCCCCCACCCAGAGTACATTCTGTGCCCTTGCTACTCTCAGTGCTTCTTCCAAGTGGTGTTCCACATGGAGGAGTAATGATGCTTGGCCTTTATTGCAAAGGGGATGGAGTATAAAAGCAGGAAATCTTGCTACAGTTGTACAGGGTATTGGTGAGACCACACCTAGAATACTGCGTGCAGTTTTGGTTTCCATATTTAAGAAAGGATATACTTGCTTTGGAGGCAGTTCAGAGAAGGTTCACGAGGTTGATTCCGGAGATGAAGGGGTTGATTTATGAAGAAAAGTTGAGTAAGTTGGGCCTCTACTCATTGGAATTCAGAAGAATGAAAGGTGATCTTATCGAAACGTATAAGATTATGAGGGGGCTTGACAAGGTGGATGCAGAGAGGATGTTTCCACTGATGGGGGAGACTAGAACTAGAGGGCATAATCTTAGAATAAGGGGCCACCAATTTAAAACTGAGATGAGGAGGAATTTCTTCTCTCAGACGGTTGTAAATCTGTGGAATTTGCTGCCTCAGAGAGCTGTGGAAGCTGGGACATTCAATAAACTTAAGACAGAGATAGACAGTTTATTAACTGATAAGGGAATAAGCGGTTATGGGGAGCGGGTGGAGAAGTGGACCTGAGTCCATGATCGGATCAGCCATGATCGTATTAAATGGCGGAGCAAACTCAAAGGGCCGCATGGCCTACTCCTGCTCCTACTTCTTATGTTCTTATGTTCTTATTCATCAGCTAAGGGAGGGCGGTAGGTGATAATCAGCAGGAGGTTTCCTGGCCTATGCTTGATCTGAAGCCATGAGACTTCATGGGGTCCAGAGTCAATGTTGGGGACTCCCAGAGCCACTCCATCCCGACTGTATACCACTGTACCGCCGGTGGAACAGACATAGAAACATAGAAACATAGAAAATAGGTGCAGGACCAGGCCATTCGACCCTTCAAGCCTGCACCACCATTCAATGAGTTCATGGCTGAACATGCAACTTCAGTACCCCATTCCTGCTTTCTCGCCATACGCCTTGATCCCCCTAGTAGTAAGGACTACATCTAACTCCTTTTTGAATATATTTAGTGAATTGGCCTCAACAACTTTCTGTGGTAGAGAATTCCACAGGTTCACCACTCTCTGGGTGAAGAAGTTTCTCCTCATCTCGGTCCTAAATGGCTTACCCCTTATCCTTAGGCTGTGACCTCTGGTTCTGGACTTCCCAACATTGGGAACATTCTTCCTGCATCTAACCTGTCTAAACCCATCAGAATTTTAAACGTTTCTATGAGATCCCCTCTCATTCTTCTGAACTCCAGTGAATACAAGCCCAGTTAATCCAGTCTTTCTTGATATGTCAGTCCCACCATCCCGGGAATCAGTCTGGTGAACCTTCGCTGCACTCTCTCAATAGCAAGAATGTCCCTCCTCAAGTTAGGAGACCAAAACTGTACACAATACTCCAGGTGTGGCCTCACCAAGGCCCTGTACAACAGTAGTAACACCTCCCTGCCCCTGTACTCAAATCCCCTCGCTATGAAGGCCAACATGCAATTTGCTTTCTTAACCGCCTGCTGTACCTGCATGCCAACCTTCAATGACGGATGTACCATGACACTCAGGTCTCATTGCACCTTCCCTTTTTCTAATCTGTCACCATTCAGATAATAGTCTGTCTCTCTGTTTTTATCCACATTATATTTCATCTGCCATGCATTTGCCCACTCACCTAACCTATCCAAGTCACTCTGCAGCCTCATAGCATCCTCCTCGCAGCTCACACTGTCATCCGCAAATTTGGAGATACTACATTTAATCCCCTCGTCTAAATCATCAATGTACAATGTAAACAGCTGGGGCCCCAGCACAGAACCTTGCGGTACCCCACTAGTCACTGCCTGCCATTCTGAAAAGCACCCATTTACTCCTACTCTTTGCTTCCTGTCTGCCAACCAGTTCTCAATCCATGTCAGCACACTAGCCCCAATCCCATGTGCTTTAACTTTGCACATTAATCTCTTGTGTGGGACCTTGTCAAAAGCCTTCCGAAAGTCCAAATACACCACATCAACTGGTTCTCCCTTGTCCACTCTACTGGAAACATCCTCAAAAAATTCCAGAAGATTTGTCAAGCATGATTTCCCTTTCACAAATCCATGCTGACTTGGACCTATCATGTCACGTCTTTCCAAATGCGCTGCTATGACATCCTTAATAATTGATTCCATCATTTTACCCACTACCGATGTCAGGCTGACCGGTCTATAATTCCCTGTTTTCGCTCTCCCTCCTTTTTTAAAAAGTGGGGTTGCACTGGCTACCCTCCACTCCATAGGAACTGATCCAGTCTATGGAATGTTGGAAAATGACTGTCAATGCATCCGCTATTTTCAAGGCCACCTCCTTTAGTACTCTGGGATGCCGACCATCAGGCCCTGGGTAAGCTTGCGAAGGCAGAGTGATGGGGATATGATGAGAGGCACAGTAGGGTGAGGTTTAGAGTGGCTTTGCACTCCCCTTTCCTGATCTAATGAGATCATTGAAGCACTTGTGGCACTGCACCTAGGTCCTCCTCACCACATCCCTGCTGTTGACCTCCTCTGCTATCTCCAGCCAGGTTATTTTGGTTTCCTGGGGAGGTCTCTTGCACCCATCAGAGAGGAAGAGGACCTCCCTGCACACTCTGATTCCCTCAACAAGCAGATGTAGGGAGTCATCTGAGAACCCGGTGCAGCCCTCTGTCTCTGCCCAACCATGCGTGCAAGGCTGAGCAAGAACCAGATGCTGAAATGTAATGCCTGCACACTCCTAGATGGACCTTCATATGCAATGTGGCCATGGTTCCTTTAAATATCCCAGTTGGAAATGAGTCATCGATGACGTCATCAGACCCACACCATTTAATAAGGCCGAGTAACACGCAGGCTGGCGTTGACAGGGTTGACTAAGGGAAAGGCGTTTTGAGGATTGGGATGAAAAAAAGAATGGGGTCCGACCTGCCAGACCGCCTGCACTGCCCAGGTAATGAAAATTACCGCCAATGTTTCAGTTCGATGACCTTTCATCAGAACTCATGTTCCCACCTTACCTTCAGCTGAATATAGCTGGCTGAACAATACATTTATAAAGCTGCACAGAAGTTTCCTGCTGGTTCAGCTGCATGCACCAGTTCAATGGCAGATTTGTACCAATGTTTGTATCAATGGATATAGAAAAGATCATACCCAGGAAACTTCCATGTATTTAGAAACGTAGAAAATAGGTGCAGGAGTAGGCCATTCGGCTCTTCGAGCCTGCACCGCCAATCAATGAGACCATGGCTGAACATGCAACTTCAGTATTCCATTCCTGCTTTCTCGCCATACCCCTTGATCCCCCTAGTAGTAAGGACTACAGCTAACTCCTTTTTGAATATATTTAGTGAATTGGCCTCAACAACTTTCTGTGGTAGAGAATTCCACAGGTTCACCACTCTCTGGGTGAAGAAGTTTCTCATCATCTCGGTCCTAAATGGCTTACCCCTTATCCTTAGACTGTGACCCCTGGTTCTGGACTTCCCCAACATCAGTCTGGTGAAATTTCGCTGCACTCCCTCAATAGCAAGAATGTCCTTCCTCAAGTTAGGCGACCAAAACTAGACACAGAACTCCAGGTGTGGCCTCACCAAGGACCTGTACAACTGTAGTAACACTTCCCTGCCCCTGTACTCAAATCCCCTCGCTATGAAGGCCGACATGCCATTTGCTTTCTTAACCGCCTGCTGTACCTGCATGCCAACCTTCAATGACTGATGTACCATGACACCCAGGTCTCGTTGCAGCTCCCCATTTCCTAAATCTGTCACCATTCAGATAATAGTCTGTCTCTCTGTTTTTACCACCAAAGTGGATAACCTCACATTTATCCACATTATACTTCATCTGCCATGCATTTGCCCACTCACCGAACCTATCCAAGTCACTCTGCAGCCTCATAGCATCCCCCTCGCAGCTCACACTGCTACCCAACTTAGTGTCATCCGCAAATTTGGAGATATTACGTTTAATCCCCTCGTCTAAATCATTAATGTACAATGTAAACAGCTGGGGCCCTAGCACAGAACCTTGCGGTACCCCACTAGTCACTGCCTGCCATTCTGAAAAGTACCCATTTACTCCTACTCTTTGCTTCCTGTCGGCCAACCAGTTCTCAATCCATGTCAGCACACTCGCCCCAATCCCATGTGCTTTAACTTTGCATATTAATCTCTTGTGTGGGATTTTGTCGAAAGCATTCCAAAAGTCCAAATACACCACATCAACTGGCTTTCCCTTGTCCACTCTACTGGAAACATCCTCAAAAAATTCCAGAAGATTTGTCAAGCATGATTTCCCTTTCACAAATCCATGCTGACTTGGACCTATCATGTCACCTCTTTCCAAATGCGCTGCTATGACAACCTTAATAATTGATTCCATCATTTTACCCACTACCAATGTCAGGCTGACCGGTCTATAATTCCCTGTTTTCTCTCTCCCTCCTTTTTTAAAAAGTGGGGTTACTTTGGCTACCCTCCACTCCATAGGAACTGATCCAGAGTCTATGGATGTTGGAAAATGACTGTCAATGCATCCGCTATTTCCAAGGCCACCTCCTTAAGTACTCTGGGATGCAGTCCATTAGGCCCTGGGGATTTATCGGCCTTCAAACCATCAATTTCCCCAACACAATTTCCTGACTAATAAGGATTTCCCTCAGTTCCTCCTTTTTACTAGACCCTCTGACCCCTTTTATATCCGGACGGTTGTTTGTGTCCTCCTGAGTGAATACCGAACCAAAGTACTTGTTCAATTGGTCTGTCATTTCTTTGTTCCCCATTATGACTTCCCCTGATTCTGACTGCAGGGGACCTACGTTTGTCTTTACTAACCTTTTTCTCTTTACATATCTATAGAATCTTTTGCAGTC